>NC_053168.1:42779998-42987498 GCF_016835505.1 Polypterus senegalus
CACGTGAACGTGTCTGCAAAAAGTGGCATCTCCTGCCCTGCAAAAATACTATACAGGTTGAGCAGTCAGCGCGCGCGCACGTTGCTGTGCCGGTCTTTGAAACGCTGACTGCGCTTCCGCCTTAAGTGAAAGGAAGCACTTTTAATTTCTTCCTCCTTCCCATGAGCTATAGCCCAGACAACTGCAAACACGGGATCCCTTTTCTAGACCGCGGCAAACTAATATTACAGCGCTTCGCACTTTCTTTTGCACGTATACGATTATGAGGTCGCAGAAGACACGCACAAGAGTGGAGGACCGACAGTGCCATTCTGGCCAGTTAATAGCAGGGCCGTCTCTCCAGTCTACACGAGACCCACCGCAACGGTCCTCAAAAGGTGCTCATATGTCAGCGAAGACGTCTCTCTACACTATATAAAACAAAAAGGCAAGTTTCCTTTCTTTACAACTTTTTTCCTTTTATCCCAAACCAAAGCCTTTCTCTCTTAACACTGCAGAGGACACAAAACTAATTTTCTTTAATTGCTGGTAATGCCGGTAAGGCACATTACCACAGGCAGAAATTTGAACGTTCACATCGAAAATGTAATTTCTATACCACAGCCGTGTGTAGCGCTTTCAAAAGGGATCTACTACCGAGAGATGATCCATATACATTTTAGCTGCTGTTGGTACTACTTACCTGTTGTGTTATACCGTCTTTAAAATGTAGTTTACCCGAAACCACTACAGTAGTGCTCAATGTATCTTTACTTCTTAAAACGTTAATGTTTTACTGTTTAATAACTTAGACTGCATTTTATTTTTTTCTCCTTGCACTCAGTGAGCGAAGCCAATGGGTAATCAGCTATATATATATATATATATATATATATATATATATATATATATATATATATATATAATATAATATATATATAGTGGAGCCGACCCGGACACAGACGGACATGTTGATTTTTACCACCACATGTTTATTTACACTATAAATATTTACAAATATAAAGTCCAGTGCACAAACCCCAACTCAGTCCTGGCCAATCAATGCCTTTCTTCGGGCCACCTCCACACTCTCTCTGCCTCGTCCTTCTTCCACCCGACTCCAGCCCCTCGAGTGGTGGTGGCTGGGCCCTTTTATAGCCCACCCGGAAGTGTTCCAGGTGATTAACCACCTAGTCCTAATTGCATTTCTGGGTGGGGCTGAAGACTCGTCCAGCCGGGCTGTGGGAAGCAGACAGCCCCCAACCCAGCTGTAAAGGACTCCATCTCCCATGGAGCCCTGCGGGCGGTTGGGGAATCACCGTCGGCCAGGGAGGTTGCCACCAAGCGTCTCAGGGGAGGTATTGGACTGCCCATGGCAGCTCCCCAGAACATAAGCAGCAGGGCATCCTTGCCGGGCATGGGACCCGGCTGTCCTTCACTAATATATACAGTGATCCCTTGCTGTATTGCGCTTTGACTTTCGCGGTTTTGCTCTATCGCGGATTTTATATGTAAGCATATGTAAATGTATATTGCGGATTTTTCGCTGATTCGCGGATTTCTGCGGACAATGGGTCTTTTAATTTATGGTACATGCTTCCTCAGTTTGTTTGCCCAGTTGATTTCATACAAGGGACGCTATTGGCGGATGGCTTAGAAGCTACCCAATCACAGCACGTATTACATATTAACTAAAACTCCTCAATGCTATAAGATATGCCTCCTGCGCGGTGCTCGATTGTTTGCTTGTCTCTGCCTCTATCTCACCTCTCTGACATTCTCTGCGCCTGACGGAGGGGGTGTGAGCAGATGTGCTGTTTGCACAGAAGCTATTTGCCTAGTGGATACGGACGCTCCTCTAAGAAATGCCACTTTATCGAGGTGCGTCCAAAAGCACACTTATTGATTTTTTGATTGTTTGCTTTAATCTCAAGCTCTCATTCTCTCTCTCTCTGACGTTCTCTGTGCTTGACGGAGGAGATGTGAGCAGAGGGGCTTTTTGCACAGAGGCTGTTTGCTTAGAAGATAGGGACGCCCTGTAAAAATGCTGAAAGGCTACCTTCGCATTGATCCCTTCATTGCCGCTGCTTTATCATGTGCTTGCATACTTAAAAGCAACAGCCCCATTGATTTTAATTGTTTACTTTACTCTCTCTCTGACATTCTCCGCTCCTTACGCACTTTGAAGAGGAAGATATGTTTGCATTCTTTTAATTGTGAGAAAGAACTGTCATCTCTGTCTTGTCATGGAGCACAGTTTAAACTTTAGACTAAAGGGTGTTATTTCATGTCTAGAGGGCTCTAATAATGTTAAAAACGATTTAGAAGGTCGTAAACAGGTTTTCTATGCTCTAACTGCGAAAATATTAGATTTATAAATAAAGAATCCTACTTCGTGGAAATTCATTTCTCTGTCTGGAGCGGATTAACCGCGATAAACAAGGGTTTACTGTATAACTGTGCGGAGAATATTTATAAACAGTGTGGGAGAGTTTCTAAGGGCTTAAAATATATAAAAATAATCATACAAACATGGTTTCTACTTCACGGATTATTTTCCTATACAACACACTCGGGCCTCTCCTTGCCTCCTCGACCTCCTCCTCACCCGACTCCAGCACCGATCCCCCAAAGTCCAGGCCTTTCACAGTCCCAAATGCCTGTCTTCTGTCCCCTTATATAGGAACCCGGATGGGCTCCAGCTGCTTCCCGGCAATCTCCTGCGGACACACCCCCGTGTGGCGGATGTGCCAGCTGCGCACCCGGAAGCCCTTCGGGTGTCCCTGCTCCTCTTCCCCCCATCACTTCCTGGTGTGGCGGAAGTGCTGAGGTCCAGGGTTGTTCAGGCACAGGGGCGCCGCCTGGCGGTGGCCACGGGCCCCTACAGGGTTGGGCTTCCAAGCCCTCTACCTGTGGCCCCCAACACAACCAGGGCGGTCGCCCCCTCGCGGTCTGGAGGAGGTACAAGCCCTCCTCCGGTTATCCTGGGCGTCCCGGCTGGGCTCCCCCCCCAGCCGCATGTGACACACATATTTTATATATATATATATATATATATATATATATATATATATATATATATATATATATATATATACACACACACACTAGATTCAGTTTTTAATTTCAGTAATTATGGCATGGTAAAGTGTTATTAGGACAGGACAGAACTGTACACATAATAGGCTTGTATATTATATTCATTTAATGTTAGAAAACGCCCAAAGGTCTGCCCTATTAGAAAGAAGCTATACCAGATAGTAAATATGAACAATTTTGTGAGATGCTTGTATTTTTGATCATTTATGTTAAACAAAATGCATTTTTGCATGCAAATTGTCAAAGCAAATGTACCAGGAATAAATGCAATGACAAAAGAAATGACTGAAGTAGCTTACTACTGCTAATAGTGCAAAAGGAATGAATAGTTCTTTATCTACACCACAATTCACTTTTCCAGTCCCACCATAACTTCTACTCATGCAGGCCATGGATTGTTAAATTTGAGGTTAGAAGTAAGGATTCTAGTGTGTTTAAAAAATTATGATCATGAAAACTGTGGGGTAAAGGAGTTGAGCCCCACCTAACTATACTGAGGAAAACACAGAAAATGTATGTACAATCGTGGCCAAAAAATGGTACCAAAACATCCACCAAGAGCAACTTCCCCCAACCATCCAAGGAAAGTTTGGTTACGAACAATGCAGCATGATGGAGCACCGTGCCGTAAGACAAAAGTGATAACTAAGTGGCTTGGGGAACAAAACATTGAAATTTTGGGTCCATAGCCATGAAACTCCCCAGACCTTAATCCCATCGAGAACTTGTGGTCAATCCTCACGAAGGGGTGGACGAAAAAAAAACAGCAAATTCTGACAAACTCCTAGCACTAATTATGTGAAAATCTGACAACAAACACAGAAGGAACAAACTTTGTGAAAACCAATATTTGTGTCATTCTCAAAACTTTTGGCCACGACGTACATGTCCAACCTTAGGTGTAGCCAAGGCTTGAGCAGCCACTATACAACAGCGGCAAGCAGTCCATGAGCAGAATGCGAAGGCAGTTAAGAGGTACTGTACAAGGTGCGATCCAAAAGTTCCCGGAATGCATTTATACTGCACCCAGAAGGGTTTGGTTATATCAATCGCCGCTAGACAGCAGTTCAAGTTATCCTTGAGAGCTGTTATCACGCGTTATAACGTCAGCACAGTTTTTCAAATCGCAGTTCTTGTTTAAACTTTGGTTGTGTCTGTGAAGGGTTGTTAGTGGAAATTAGTGATTTGAAAGACCCAAAAAAGCTCGACAAGTTCACAGCAACACCAAGTTAATGCTCATTTGCTTCTTTGATGTGAAGGGTGTAATCCACAAGGAATTTGTGCCACAAGGACAGTCTGAGAATTGAGCATTCTACAGGGATGTTCCATTCCTCAGATGTGGGCTGACAAGTCATTTCTTTTGCATCACGACAATGCACCAGCTCACACATCTCTGATTGTGCGCAAATTTTTTGCTTCAACAAAGTTTACTGCCAATCCCCACTCTCCGTACTCCCCTGATATAGCGCCATCTGATTTTTTTTTTTTATTTCCTAAGATGAAGATGAGGCTCAAGGGATGCAGATTTGAGACGGTGGAGGAGATCCAAGTGGTAACAACCGACATCTTGAACACACTGACAAAAAAACACTTCCAGAGTTGCTTCAAAAGGTTGAAATCTTGCTGGGACTGATGTATCAACTCAGCGGGTGACTATTTTGAAGGAACTGTTCACCATTAATTGTTATTTGGTGTGTATGCTTTTAAATAAATGCATTCCGGTAACTTTTGGATTGCACCTCGTATAGCAGCCATAAAATGACAAAAAGAGCATCCAAGAGAAAGAGCGACATTTATAAAAACAGCAACTGAAAGTATGAGCAATATTTATATCTAGCCATTAATTTTCCAGACCCACTTAACCACAGCAGGGCTGTAGGGAAGCTGCTGCCTCTCTCAGCAAGCACTGAGTACAAGGCAGGAACAATCCTTGGACAGGATGCCAGCCTATCGTAACAATAAATACAAAAGAGATTTCATATATGGCCTGTTAAATGTTAAGAAAAAAAGAGCATTACCCTTCATCTATCTATTTTGAGAGAGTAAAAAGAAAAAAATATTTTAAAACATTATTCTGATCCTGAATTACTTTCCACAAAGTATTTTTAGCCAAGAAGGTAAAACTAAGAAAAAAAATTCAATCAAAAAACACACATTAGCAGGTTTAGTTTTACATCGGTTTATAGTCGCTCAAATTTTTCAAATTACCAATAAACATTAATTACCTGTTGTTCAGCAATGATACTGTCAACTCAGTAATTGTACAAGGTCTGTCAAACGACTATTTTTAAGGGATAATAGAATACTCAGCAACAATAACCTATAGGGTATGTAGAACTAATGAATCTATCAGTTTGTCAAATAATAGTTTTATTTTCAAACACGACTTCTCCCATGCAAAGTGACAGGTAAACTGTTGGCTAAGAAATGCAGACACCCGAGAAAAAAAATTTTTCAATCATGATTTTCTATCCTTAAGGGAAATGTTTCGATTACCAGAACATTTCAATTTCATCTTTTTGAATTATACCTTTATATTAAAGAAGTGCAAAGAAAAACAGCAGATCAACATAACGGAGATCAGACAATATGTACAACCTGGAACAAGACTTTAGTATGAGGTTGCTGTATAAGTTCCTGTGCACTTATAATGAGCTCTATCACAACTACACCTAAAATGCTGTTACTCATGAGCAGATTGAAATTTTGTAAAGGATCATCCATATCTGATACGCATGTCTTGAACCTTAGAGATTCAGTCAACTGCACTTTTGAATCTTGTCCAACACTCTTGGGGTACAGCACGCATTCAGAAGTTGCATCATAATTTACCATTTGTGCAAAATCATCACCTTGGTGTGCTTCACTAACACTAGAATTGGAATCTATCATGCTGTCTATTACTGAAGAATTCACTATTTTGACACAGTAAATCACTTTCTTCTTTCAGCTGCTTTAATAGTTGTGCTTAATTTTTCTATTTAGTTTTTTAAATTACTTCATCTCAGTTTATGAATATGTTGATTTTGTCTGATTCAGATTTCATTTACAATAATATTCTTGTTTTACGCAATGTTTGCATCTAAATTCTGAATTTCACTGTCACAATTTCTTTTATTAATCTGGGATCTTGTTTAGGAAAAACCATGATTCTTCAAATGCTACTGTTTGAATCCAAACAGATTTGGTTGTAGGGCTACAACATTCTTCACTACCTAACTTTATACGCCTAGTGTAATCCGTGTATTAAAATCCAAGAAATTTGCAGTGGGTATGGCTAAACAAGTGCACTAAATTTACTCACAGACTGCCTAAAAAATTGGAAAAAAAAGGTTATTAAACACAACTTATTTTCAGCTGCCCTAAAACTTCACTTGAGCCATGTTCCCCCGAGACCTTCCACAATATATTGTTACTCAATATTAGCTCTCTAACTAATGAGATCTTTTACATAAAATGTCTTAACAAGGATAGTAAAACTGGCTTTCTATTTTTGAGTGAAATGTGGCTCAGCAGAAACAGTGCTATATCATCAATTAAAGCAGCACCTCTGAATTACAGGCTTTTTTCACTCTGTGTGGAAAAGAAAGAGTTGCAATGGTTCACTAAGTATTTTCTCAAGCTGTTTACACTATAAAATAAAAGTTTTGGTACTTTCACATCTTCAAGTATCATGCCATAGTTTTATAAGGAGTGCTGCATACTTTAATATTGACAATTTGTCATTCACCAAAACGTAATGCTTCTTTTATCAATTAAATGCTCAAACAAATCTATATCAACAACTAATTATGGAAGGTTCCTCACAGTAGTTAATTCCCATTCAGATAACTAGTGTGACTCCAAAGCAAGATAGTTTGTTTATGCCTCATTCATCAAAGGTAATAACTGGGAAATCTGAAGTCCCAATAGTGTCATTTGTTACCACTACACATTTGTGCTACAATCGTGCCAAAGTAAACATAGATGCCCCATGAAGGCTGGTATGCCAGCATCAAAACACTAATAGTTTTATAGTTCGGATTGAAGAAGAAAGCAAAGAGCAAGAAAGGCAGAAAATGCCGCCATGTCTAAAAATGATTTTTATGCTCCTATGAATGACGAATAGTACTATTTACTTGGAAGCTGTAATTAAAAAAAAACTATAATAATTGAGTGCAATGTACAAACAGTAGCAATTATTAAGGTAACAATGATTAGTCCATTACTGTTTGTCTTGGTAATGTTAACATTTACCTTATCAATATTCCACATTATACATTAAAACAATTTATTTAATTGTTTTAATGAACAAATTAAACCTATGCAGTGTAAAATTACTATTGTTCGTAGTGTATGCTGCCATTTTGGATTGACAATGCAATCTGATGTCTGACCTCTGACTTGACACACTAGGCTCGAGTTTGAAAGTAGTAACTCCAAGTTTGGAGCAGGTTTTCTTGTTTTCCTGAGTCAAAGGTCAGAAATTTCCAGTTCCAAATTTTAGTTGTACCCAGCATAACTTGCTGTGTTCTTTTTTATCTTTGTCAGCATGTCACTCAGCCAGTACACAAAGGAAGACACATGCTGAAACTAGTTATTTCAAAAGGATCAAAAATTGATATTCAGCAGCTCATATGCATCAGAAGGAATGTGATAGCTCCAAATTATGATGATATCCACTGTACCATCTTTCAGGACAGCTCTTGAAAACAATAATGAACTACTTTAGAACATGCATGCTTAGCAGAATGTCCAATGAGGAATGAACGGTGTTTTGGTCTTCAAACCCCTGCAGGTTTTTTCTTCTTACCATCTGACTTATTATAATAAGTAGAGACTTAACACTAGAATCCCTGAAGCCTACGTAAAAAACTTGTGTTTGCAATATAGGCTAAGAAGGTGGCTTATCTATTACTGATAGGTCTGTTGGGGCAAGCAGAACAGAAGCACTAGCATCTGACATGTTTGCATTGGCTGGGACTGCACTTTCCAGTAGCGGAGACAGAGAAGGCACAGTTCTAGATTTATCGAAAGCAGCTTGCTTGCTTGCCAACTTCAGATGCGTCATTTTCTTCTAAACTACATTAAGGTTTTTCAAAGAAACTGAACAGAGAGCTCCGTTTGGCCATTTTAAAGTATATTATTCTAGGCTACTTTAACCTGGGTTATTGACCTTATGCTAATTTGCTTAACAAGCTGTGAGCAAATGATCACGCATGCATATGCAGTACTTGATAGGATGATTGGAAGGGAGAGTGGTCATAAAATTCCAAACAAACACTAGAATCCCTGAGGCCAGTTTAAATTCTCTCGCACCTCCTCATCAGCATCTTTTGTCTTGCAAATGTGTCAATCAGCACCGGCTGCCTGCTATCCCATCCCCCACTGATGCAGCTTTAATCGTACACCAAGTTCTCCAGGCTCAAGTCAGTGTAGGGTAAATATATCGTTATTTGGAACACATACATTTCATGTGTGTGTTACGTGTCTACAATGATCTGTGTAAATGTAGAATGACAAGAAATGTGAGGCAAGAAATGTTGAACACATAACTAGAACAGAAACTTTTTTTATGTTCTACTAATAATTATACACTTCATGTCAGAATCTGCCCATGTATGAAGACTGAAGTCCAAATATCAAATAAACACTTTCACAAAAGACACACAATATAACAAGTGCACTTTTTTTCTAGAATTTAACCAAAGTAAAAGAAATTGGGATTGGTTATGACACAAACACACACCAAAAAAAAAAAAAAAATAAAAAATTATATACAGTGGAACCTCTACTGTAGACGATCACCTCGGTATACGAGAAATTCAAGATAAGAGGAAAGTATGAGCGAAAAATTCAGGGATTCACCCAAGCTGACGCTGCCAGCCCGTCAGCTCACTCAGTGTTCCTTGTTCTCCCGTAGCGTGAGGATCTACGCGTTTGTGATTTCATTGTTTCGCTGTAGCAGTTCGCTGTATAAGCGTTTCCAAAAATATATCGCGGACATGCAGACGGAGAATAGAAGACAATTGCCCTCAAGAGGAGAGAGAGAGAGAGAGAGGCGCGTGTGTGCAAGCAAGCGAGAGAGAGAGATAAGGAGAAAGAGAGAGACACGTGCGGGAGCGAGAGAAATAAGGAGAGAGAGAGAGAAAGACATGTGCGCGAGCGAGCGAGAGAGAGAGATAAAGAGAAAGAGAGAGAGAGATGTGCACGAGAGAGAAGAACCATCAGTTCAGTTATACTCACATGACGCTCAGCAGACAAAGTGTATCCATACCACTTGTATTGCAAGACATTGCTCGTTTTATCAAGTCAAAATTAATTAAAAAATTTAGCTCGTCTTGCAAAACACTCGTAAACCAAGTTACTTGCAAACCGAGGTTCCACTTGTATATATTATTTATCAGGTTTATTTGTTATGGTTATGTTTTGGTATATAAAGTTTTTCTTTTTTTATATATACATACACACACCTCTGTTTGGCTGGTGCAGAGGTAAGAACTATGGCGGTCTCCAAGTCGAAAGGTTGCAGGTTAGATCCTGGGTCTTTCATGTATTGCCTGTTTTGAGTAATGAGCGGCTATTATTATTATAGAATAAAAACATACATTTGATTTATTCGAGTCTTTAACAGCCGGTGTAAATTTACGGTACTTGTAAAAGTTATTTTGTTTTATTATTTACTTTTATTTTCTGAGTCACGTTTATGTTCCAACCGATTTGACACTGAGTTTTCAAATAAAGACGTGCTGTAACAGAGGTGAACTCAGATGAGGATGAGGGCTCTACATCGGAGAAAGAACAGAACCCTCCCCGCAAGAAATGTCCACTCACACATAAGAACACAGTTGCACCAGGTGTAAAGGCAAAAGATGGCATCATTTGGATGCAACAAGAGGTTTGGTGTCAGCTTGCCAGTGAACCTGTTTCCGCTTTAGTTATGTGTTCAACATTTCTTGCCTTGCATTTCTTGCCATCCGACATTTACCCAGATCATTGTAGACACAGAAAACACATGAAATGTATGTGTTCCAAATAACGATATATTATTTTCCATATATAATTCAGACACCTCACACCCAGAACAGATTTGAGCTAGGAGAACTTTTAGTCTGACTAAAGCTGCGTCGGTGATGGACGGGACAGCAGGCTGCTTGTGCTGATCGACACATTTGCAAAACAAAGACACTGATGAGGAGGTGTAAAGGAATTTAAGATGGCCCATCATCACAACTTTTTTTGCAGGCTTCAGGGACTCGGGGATAGTGTTAAAAGTTTCAAATTACAGGTTTCACAACACCTCACCAAATGTCAGTACAAGGTACTGGTATTCATTTCCTTCATTTACACATACCAACATAGTTGCAGTGGAGTGGAAGGAAGAAGGGTGTATGGTATTCCTAGAGAAATACTAAAGTAGCGAAGGTAAAAATTATGCCCTCTTTTTTCCATTTCACGTTTCTGTAAGAAGACTGAATCAATGTCATATCATATGTGTGCAAAATATGTTTTCTTTCAGTAGCACTAAACCAAAATAAGTCTCTAGGTACTTCTGTATTTAACTTTCCAGTTTGCCAGGTGGCTTACAGTGCTTACTGCTTCAATACAATGAAAAAATTCTACAAAACAGAAATATGATTATCCCTTCCCATTATTGCAGTCTACAGTATCTCTGCTAAATCATGCAAAGCATGCATATGCAACATAACCACTCAAGTAATGTACAGTGTCAAGTTTTAAGTGAGACAGCTGCTAGAGAACTTTTTTAGCGTGCCAAGAGCAAAGGTTTAGGTAGAGCAGTGTTTTCTAACCACTTTTCAGAGGTGGCACACTTTCTGTAAGCCAAAACAAATCCCAAGGCACACCACGATCCTACTAACCACAAAAGCATTAAATCTATACACTTGCTAAACTTTCAAAGACACCAGCAAAAAAAAAAAAAAAAAAAGGCTTGGAGGTTGGAATTTGCAGACACTGTGGGAACTTTGGATGCATTTTCCCAGTTGTGTCATCCCTTTGCCTGCTCAAACAGGTTGTCCTATAAGGCACACCTGGGTAGCTCACATTGTGAGACATTTTTAAAAACACTTGTTTCGAGTATAAATATAAAGTTGTTGATGGTGATGAAAAATTGAGGATGGAGTTTTAACACAAATTTTAATGTATGCCCATTTATGAGATTTTTATTTCAATTAAGTCAGTCTTTAGCAATGCATTCAAAGTCTATGGTTGTTTCAATTATTTAATATTACTTTCACAAGTCCTTTTCTTACATGCCAATCTAACAATTAACACATTGGCCTTGCTGTCTTCTTTTCAACTTGCCCTTCAGGAAGGCAATCAAATTCAAGATGTACTTGTTCAATTTTGTTAAAAGGTCAGGTTTCTGGTCATTGTTTAAGTTTAAACTATTCCATTAAATTAATTTTGTGATTCAGTGTTATGTTTACTTCATGATTTATGCATTTATTTTATGATTACAAGTTTTAATGTTAGATGTGATCAATTCTATTCAATTGTGATTTTTGTTAATCAATACCCAGCCCTAATTTTTTTTTTATTTTAGATTTTGGGATACACTTAGGTCCATAAATATTTGGACACAGACAACTTTTTTTCTAATTTAGGTTCTGTACATTACCATAATGAATTTTAAATGAAAACTCAGATGCAGTTGAAGTGCAGACTTTCAGCTTTAATTTAGTGGGTTGAACAAAAAGATTGCATAAAAATGTGAGGCAACTAAAGGATTTTTTTTAACACAATCCCTTCATTTCAGGTCGAAGATGTAAAAAAAGGGGATGAATGTGATTTACTTCAAAGAACACAATGGGAAAAATTATATTTTTAAAACAAAAGACAATCACATTTGACCGTTTTCCTGGTCAGTTTCATCAAGGTTCAAATATGGCTGGCCTATTCAAATGGCGGCCCATGGGCCACATGCCCCGAACCAAGCTCCGAGGGGCCCAGTTCGTGGTCCCACCAGAAACACAGAGGGAAGAAAAAAAAAACATTTTTGTGAGCCTTCAGAATTTCCTACATAAAGCCCTAGATTAGTACAGACCATGAATGCAACACTCCATGTGGCCTTACAATCTTCAACTCACAAAGTGCAATGCTGTGTGCCTAGAAGTGGTGGTAACAGTCTATAACACTCTGACGACCTGCTGAATAAGACACACAGGAACCACTTCTCCAAGGGAATCTTCAAAATGCTAAATGGTTTTTTATTTCGTGTGCCTACCGCTCCTCATCTTGGTCACAAGTACACCTCTAAAACAAAAAAAAGGTAACCTTCCATGCTTCTGCCTCTTCCTGCTCTTTTACCATTCCATCCCCTCTCACCCTGATCCTGTCGCACAGCTCTCTAGGGAGGTGCTCGAAGCCCTCACAAAGTTCTTCCCCCCCAAAATTACACCCCTATCTTTGCTTCCATTCTTCACAGTCCATGCATTAATGAGACATGTCACAAAATCAACATTATGTGGGATGTGTAACAAAAGCCATACCTATTTATACATATGGTGATTTAAAATGAAGCCTCAGTGTGTGACAGACATTATATTTGTGTGTGTTAGTTACTGTTATCACTTAGTATGGGTTTGTGCATGGACACCTTTGATATAATTGATCATTATTTTTTATTCTGTTAAATGCACTTTGTGGTGTGGCTAGGATAGATACGACCAAAATGAGGTTTTCGGGTTTCACAAGTGGAAAAAAGTAATACTACTTAGGGCAGGGCAATATGGGCAAAAATATTTATCACACATGGACAAAATTGTTGGTACCCTTCAGTCAATGAAAGAAAAACTGAAAATGGTCACAGAAATAACTTTAATCTGACAAAATACATAAACATAAAAATTCTATGAAATTTAACCAATGAAAGTCAGACATTGATTTTCAACCATGCTTCAACAGAATTATTTAAAAAAATAAACTCATGAAACAGGCCTGGACAAAAATGATGGTACCCCTAGAAAAGACTGAAAATAATGTGACCAAAGGGACATGTTAATCCAAGGTGTGTCCACTAATTAGCATCACAGGTGTCTACAATCTTGTAATCAGTCAGTGGACCTATATATAGGGCTCCAGGTAGTCACTGTGTTGTTTGGTGACATGGTGTGTACCACACTCAACATGGACCAGAAGAAGCAAAGGGAAGAGTTGTCTCAGGAGATTAGAAAGAAAATTCTAGACAAGCATGTCAAAGGTAAAGGCTATAAGACCATCTTGAAGCAGCTTGATGTTCCTGTGACTACAGTTGCACATATTATTCAGAAATTTAAGATCCATGGGACTGTAGCCAACCTCCCTGGATGTGGCCGCAGGAGGAAAATTGATGACAAATCAAAGAGACGGATAATACGAATGGTAACAAAAGAGCCCAGAAAAACTTCTAAAGAGATCCAAGGTGAACTTCAAGCTCAAGGAACATCAGTGTCAGATCGCACCATCCGTCGTTGTTTGAGCCAAAGTGGACTTCATGGGAGACGACCAAGGACGACACCATTATTGAAAACAAATCATAAAAAAGCCAGACTGGAATTTGCCAAACTACATGTGGACAAGCCACAAAGATTCTGGGAGAATGTCCTATGGACAGATGAGACAAAAATTGAACTTTTTGCCAAAGCACATCAGCTCTATGTTAACAGAGGGAAAAATGAAGCATATCAAGAAAAGAACTGTTCTGTGAAACATGGAGGAGGCTCTCTTATGTTCTGGGGCTGCTTTGCTGCATCTGGCACAGGGTGTCTTGAATCTGTGCAGGGTACAATGAAATCTCAAGACTATCAAGGGATTCTAGAGAGAAATGTGCTGGCCAGTGTCAGAAAGCTTGGTCTCAGTCGCAGGTCATGGGTCTTGCAACAGGACAATGACCCAAAACACACAGCTAAAAACACCCAAGAATGGCTAAGAGGAAAATATTGGACTATTCTAAAGTGGCCTTCTATGAGCCCTGACCTCAATCCTATTGAGCATCTTTGGAAAGAGCTGAAACATGCCGTCTGGAAAAGGCACCCTTCAAACCTGAGACAACTGGAGCAGTCTGCTCATGAGGAGTGGGCCAAAATACCTGCTGAGAAGTGCAGAAGTCTCATTGATAGTTACAGGAATCGTTTGATTGCAGTGATTGCCTCAAAATGTTGTGCAACAAAATATTAAGTTAGGGGTACCATCATTTTTGTCCAGGCCTGTTTCATGAGTTTATTTTTTTAAATAATTCTGTTGAAGCATGGTTGAAAATCAATGTCTGACTTTCATTGGTGAAATTTCATAGAATTTTTATTTATTATTACTTTTGTCAGATTAAAGTTATTTCTGTGACCATTTTGAGTTTTTCTTTCATTGACTGAAGGGTACCAACAATTTTGTCCACGTGTGTATATTTGAACATTTGCAATAACAATATAACTGACGATATGATTGACACAAGACAAAATACTTTACAACTCCACTCAACTTTATTAGTGCAAAAAAAAAAAAAAAAAAAACCCCTTCAATTTATTCTCACTTAAACAAGCAGCTGTTTTTATGTGCATTAAAGCTATATAAAAATTTAACAGTGCAAATGCAAATTCCTTGCTGACAGTTTAACCAGAAGGCATTTCCAGTGGAAATGGGCTGACATATCCTGAGCATAACCATGTATAATATCCACAAAACTTAGAGTTGCTTTGCAACATAAAACATAACATAAAATTCAAGCCTAGAGTGTCCATAATCTCACTCAGTGTGTGGTTTATAGTCTCCGCTATGCAGTCAATCATATTGCGGGTTGATACAAAACTAACTCTGACCTCTTTAGTGACCTGGCAAACATATTTATTGTAAATAATTAATTGTTTTACATCTGAGATATCTGTGGTTTCATCACATAGAATACTGAAAAACTTTTGTGTGTGTATATTTTTCAGTATGTTAGATTTTATTTCTGATGCTAAGACATCCAGCATCTCTTGCATTATTCTTTCAGAGGTGTAATGTGCATTTTTACCAACATTAAGACTTTTGAGTGGTAAAGGGAGAGCCTGTTGGACATTCAATTCACACTTGCACTACGGCAGGTATGCATTCTCGACATTTCCACTTTATTCTCGACATTTCTACATTATTCTCGCCGTTTATCTCGAGTTTAAATTCGACATGTTGACTTTATTCTAGTAGTTTGTCATTAAAGTACAACATCATAAACTAAACTTCATCTTAAAATGAATGTTTAATTTACTAGATTTTCTCAAACCGTCATCATAAATTACGTAGCAACATGTCGACTTTATTCTCGTCATAAGCATCAAGATTAAAGTGGAAATGTCGAGAATAAAGTCAGCATCTCGACTTTATTCTCGACATAGTTTTTTTTTCTTCATTTTGTCCGTATTTTTTTTTTCCTTCACCGTGGCCCTAATACGCTTCCGTACAAAACCCTCAGCAATTCAGTGACAAATCTTTTGCTCAGGACACTTTTTGCAATATGGACGCAGATCCAAATATGAGCAAATATAAGGAACGGCAGATTGGGTCACTTTAAACAGGAACCACAGCGAGTGCTACAAGGATTTTTGCACACAGAACACACCTAATGCTTAAACAACTGTAGTGTATATATTGGTTTGCTATGTACTTTATAAGAAGAGAGCTGCTGTACACTCAGCCGCACTATACAGACTGCGCTGATGCCAAGAACAGAGATATCACTTCCTGACGCCTTTTTTCTGATATCTGACAGGCTGGTTTCACTAGACTTTTTTTTATTTTATCAGACCTCCTCTTGATAGCCCACCTCCCCATCCTCTTTGCTTGTAAACTGACGCATCGCTCCCGCTATTAGCATGTACAGCCCCCTCTCGCCCGCCCTCTTCTCCATACTCCTTGCAACTGTATTAAGCTGCTACACCCCCGTTATTACCCTGTACAGCCCGCTCTCGAAACCCCACCTCCCTATAGTCTTTGCTTGTGAACTCTGCTCAGCCTCGACACCCGCTATTAGCTTTAGCAGCATTTGCCCACCCACCCACTTGTCCCTTGCCATCTCTGCAGATCATCAGATCTGCCTGTGCCTGCAGATCTGCAGCTGTCATCTCACAACGTCATGCGAGATGACAGCCGGGTGCTGAACTAAATTAGCCGGGAACACTGCATTATAATTAACTTGCCTATTGCAATGTGCAGGTGATGTCCGAAGCATGAAAGTCTGGTCCAGTTGAAGATTCCATGAGCTGAGGAACTCTTTTAAGCCTTTAGCTATATTTTCCCCATGTATGGTCCTCGGGGGGTGTGGGGGACTTGTTTCAAGGCACTTGTTTTGTAGCTTCCAGTCTTTGTCCACATAGTGTATTGTGAGGCTCATGTAGGGGTCTGATGTTCGGCTTGACTACATGTCCGTAGTGGACGCAAAAAACTCCACCAAAGATAATACATTTGACACCTCAGTACGGACCTCTTCATATAAAGCTGGCAAGGCGACTTTAGAGAAGTATTTCTTGGTGGGCAGCTTGTAGCGTGGATCGAACTTTTTAAGCATCTTTTTGAAACCTTCTCTTTCCACACCCTGAATGGGCATCATATCCCTGGCTAAACAATGCGTCACTGCATTAGTTAGTTCCCCCCAGCGTTTGCTAATTTCATAAGTCATAAGGCGTGCATCTATTTAAAGCTACGCTGATTGTTTGTTGAGTCTGCTTCTTTGGTCTCACCACCATGCTAGTTGAAGTGGACGCCTCTTCACGTGCTTTTACTGCTTTGTTGTACTCCTAAAAGTGCTTCTGCTTCAAAGGATGAAATAGGTTTGTGTTGTTTGCTCCCTTAGCCACGCTTGCATGTTCTACAAAAAATTGTGCTTTGTTGGGTATCTGACGGGCGAAAACCAAACCAGTTCCACACCACTGAAGTTGCACCATTTTTACAAACCAATTCTGGTTCATCTGTTTCATTCAACGATCTGCTTTCGCCCTTCTCATTCTCCATCACCGTCATACTTTTTCTGCCGTGTGCATATGAAAACAAAGGCACTGTGTATGCACGTTTTACCCATATTCTATCGCGATATTTAATTTTTCTTACCATTGTCTAACACTGTACCGGTATTACATAATATATGAAAGGTATAATATGGCCCAGCCCTACTACCTATAATTTTCTGTTCAGTTACAGCTTTTTATTGCTTTTTTAAGCAGTTTTTGATGCGCCTGTGTCAGATATGACCAAATTTAAAAGGGAGTCAATGAATTAGCATTACCTGTTTTTCAATACATTCATTTGTGTTGGTTTAAAATGTGTCACTACCTGGCCCAGATTAAATTCTTGGTTTGAAAATCTGGCCCAAGTGAATTTGTAAGTGAACAGCCCCGATATATGAGGTTTAGGATTTAGTAACCAGAGATGGCAAGTCAAATATGCAGTTTCTCAAATTAAAAAAAAACACACACACACACACACACACACACACACACACAGTTTCTCTATTACATTTTATAGTTGGTATATAACATTAGTTACTAGCCATGTGCGCCCAACTACATTGCGTGTGTTAAAGTTGTCTGTGAAGGGCTCCCTGTTTAAACGCGGCTGCCGATCGTGAACTGGGCCCTTCGTCGCACAGCATTATGATTTTTTTTATAAGGGAAACAAAATTACAAAAGAAAATCCTTGGATATTGATTCGATAGGAACGGCCTACTCGTAATCACTGTCCGAATCGTAATTATGTGGTGATGAAGGAGCATTTCTGCTTCTGACCGTTCACAGTCCGTCTCGTTTTCACGACGCTGTCTTTTCCTCTCACGATCTCTTCTCAACCTCTCTCCAATCTCGCAGGTTGCTTTGTGGCAATCCAAAGAGTAAGGCAATATACACGGAGAAATGGTTATAAAAGGGGGACACATGGGTATCCAGGCTCTTTAAAGCATAAATAGGGATCACTTCAGTGACATGTGAGCAAGCCACGGTACAACTGTGAGACGCGCAACGCTCGCCGGCTATAATGTAACAATAATAATTTCCGGAACGTGCGGTTACGTTGTCATTCATTTTACCCACTGTCTGTCTTTCTTTCATTCATATGTTACGTAGGCACGTACCTTTTATCTTCGGCAATCTCATTCTCTAACCAGGCCTCAGGAGCTAACCAGCGTAACACTATCCACCACCCTTTTCGTTATTCCGGCACATTGTTGACATCTGTGAGTAACAACAACGTACTAAACTAGAAGGTGGTCTACGCATGCGTGGAATTCGCGGACAAACAAAGATCAAGATCTAAATGAAGATCTCTTTAGTTAATTTAAAATTTGTTTAGTTTGAATGTCTGTGTTTTAAGGTGTGACTGGAGTACTACAGTCTTCAGTAGTATAAGCCTAGTGGAGATTCTTAATGCAATGCCATGCCTATGTTTTAGCTGTCTCTCTACTGCCATCTAGTGCTGATTCTTCTAATTCATTCTCGGACAAACAAAGATCAAGATCCAAATGAAGATTATATATAGAGATTTTGTTAAAAGTAATGGGTAATGCAACTAAGTAACATTCCCCACACTGAGGGATACAGGTTCCATTCCTGTCTTCAAATTCTCAGCAGCAGATGAAGACGTTTAACTCTTGTCTGCACAGAGTATTGACAGTTTTCCCCAAGTATGAACTCCACAGGTGGACTTGTGCATGTAAATGCTGGTTTTGAAGAAACCAGGTTTATGCCTGAACCTAATTACTCACCTTCTCCCAGTTTTTATATGCATGTAAATGCACAGACTATCAGTCCCTTAACAATTTTGAATCGCTGCAGAAGCATGCTGTGAATAACGAATTAATCCTATATAACTTTGCTAATTTGTTTTGTTATTATTACAAGTATGTAACGGTTACTGCATCATTAGTGGCTTCTCAATGTAAAATTTGGTTTCAGACTAAACATCATCATGCATCTTGCTGCACAGTTAGGTTCTTCAACAAATGACACAATGTCTACTGCAACAGCACGAAGTTCAGTGGAGAAATTGGATGTTGAATTTTATTTCAGCTATTAAAAAGTGTGTGTAAAATAAATTTAGATATATGCAGATACAGGTAAATTTAGATATACAGATAGAAATAAACTTTGCACCAGGAATAACCCTATAGAAACACAAATATTAAACACATAAGGAAATTGGTACTTTAGCTGCATGTGTTTAATCTGGATTATTTTACTTTGCTGGTATCCTCAGTTCTTTGGGTAAAATTCAATCATCTTATCTTACTGCAAATTTTTCCACTGCTACATACTCCTTTTCAATTAATATGAGAAGAAGCTTCCAGTTACTTGCTGACTAACGAAAAGATTCACAACTATCAGGTAGAAGTACTTTAAGCTTAGTCCCTCTTTAAATGTTCTGTCACCAAGCTTTGGAGATTGGTTTTCGGAAAAAGCTGCAAGTTGAAGGCAAAAATTAGTTCAGGTACCTAGGAGACAGTATCAGAAGACGCATGCATCATACATGAACTCGAGTAATATTAGTGCATTCCAAATAAATATTACATTGGTAAGATTTAAATATGCGAGCTGCAGAAACAGTGGAATTGGCATCATATTTTGACACTGTTTCTGCTGGAAAAGAGTCTTCTCTCTACAGCACCTGCACTGTGTGTCAGTGTTTGCGAGATTATCACTTTATTATGACAAAAAGTTCTTACTAGCATGTCTCCATACTAACAAGTTATATGTAGTAAACTGTAAAGCATAAGACCAATGCTACATTTTTTATTCTTAAAAATGTAATTTTTCTTTTTTTATACTACTTTTCAAACTGCCATTTTTTTCTTTTGATTTTATTGTAATCATTCCATACAAATAGATCAATTTCTACAAAAATAGGACTGAAAACAAATCAACCCCCACCCCTGAGAAAGAGAGCATGGCCAACAGAGTAAAACTTAAAGCTAGTAAAAATAAGTAAATTGATAAGTTTAATAAGTGGATAAAGATAAATGGGAAGAAAAAGAAATGGGAAGAAAATCTTCTTCCTCTGTGCTTTAAGAGCTTAATTTAAATTGGTACTGATTAGATCCTGCCAGGTTTTGAAAAAGTTCTGCACAGATCCTCTGAGAATTTGATTTTTCCCACTTTCAAATAGTATAAAAGTTCAGTTATGCACTGATTTAAAAGAGGAGAGTTAGGATTCTTCCAGTTGAGCAAGATAAGTCTAAGTGCCAATAGTGTAGTAAAGGCAATTACAGTTTGTTTGTCCTTCTCCACTTTAAGCCCATCTGGATGTACATCAAACACAGCTGTTAATGGGTTAGGAGGGATTGTGACACCAAGGCTGTCTGTGAGGCATTTAAAAATTTTGGTCCAGAATGATATTAATTTGGTGCAGGCCCAAAACATGTGACCGAGTGAGGCTGGAACTTGATTGCAGCATTTGCAGTTTGGATCTTGCCCTGGAAACATTTTGAAAAATTTTAAATAAGACAGATGTGTTCGATATGTAATTTTGAGTTGAATAATTGTATGCTTTGCGCATATGGAGCTCGAATGAATTCTCTACATTGCTACCTTCCACTCCTTTTCTGATATGTTGAACTAGAGATCCTTTTCCTACTGTCCATTTGGATCTTTGAAAGGGAGGAACTGTACAATGGTTTTATATATTGCAGAAATGCTGTCCTCGACACTGAACACAGTAATCCCTCGCTATATAGCACTTCGACTTTCGCGGCCTCACTCTATCGCGGATTTTAAATGTGAGCACATCTAAATATATATCACGGATTTTTCGCTGGTTTGCGGATTTCTGCAGACAATGGGTCTTTTAATTTATGGTACATGCTTCCTCAGTTTGTTTGCCCTGTTGATTTCATACAAGTGACACTATTGGCGGATGGCTTAGAAGCTACCCAATCAGAGCATGTATTACATATTAACTAAAACTCCTCAATGCTATAAGATATGTTTCCTGCGCGGTGCTCGATTGTTTGCTTGTCTCTGCCTCTCTCTCACCCTCTCTGACATTCTCTCGCCTGACGGAGGGGCTGTGAGCAGAGGTGCTGTTTGCACAGAAGCTGTTTGCCTAGAAGATACGGACGCACCTCTAAGAAATGCCGGCCGCTTTATCGCGGTGCTTCCAAAAACACACTTATTGATTTTTTGATTGTTTGCTTTTCTCTCGCGCTCTCTCTCTGACGTTCTCTGCGACTGACGGAGATGTGAGCAGAGGGGCTGTTTGCTTAGAGAATACTGACGCTCCCTTAAAAAATACCGCGGCAAACTTAAAAGCACACGTATTGATTTTTTGATTGTTTGCTTTTCTTTGCGAGCGCTCTCTCTCTCTGAAATTCTCTGCTCCTGAAGAGAAGATGATCTATTTGCATTCTTTTAATTGTGAGAAAGAACTGTCATCTCTGTCTTGTCATGGAGCACAGTTTAAACTTTTGACTAAAGGGTGTTATTTCATGTCTAGAGGGCTCTAATAATGTTAACAGTGTGGGAGAGTTTATAAGGGCTTAAAATATATAAAAACTAGCAAAATACCCGCGCTTCACAGCGGAGAAGTAGTGTGTTAAAGAAGCAATGAAAATGAAAAGGAAACATTTTGAAAATAACGTAACATGATTGTCAATGTAATTGTTTTGTCACTGTTGTGAGTGATGAGTGTTGTTGTCATATATATATATACAGTGGAGGAAATAATTATTTGACCCCTCACTGATTTTGTAAGTTTGTCCAATGACAAAGAAATGAAAAGTCTCAGAACAGTATCATTTCAATGGTAGGTTTATTTCAACAGTGGCAGATTGCACATCAAAAGGAAAATCGAAAAAATAACTTTAAATAAAAGATAGAAATTGATTTGCATTTCATTGAGGGAAATAAGTTTTTGAACCCCTACCAACCATTAAGAGTTCTGGCTCCCACAGAGTGGTTAGACACTTCTACTCAATTATTCACCCTCATTAAGGACACCTGTCTTAACTAGTCACCTGTATAAAAGACACCTGTCCACAGAATCAATCAATCAAGCAGACTCCACACTCTACAACATGGGAAAGACCAAAGAGCTGTCCAAGGATGTCAGAGACAAAATTGTAGACCTGCACAAGGCTGGAATGGGCTACAAAACCATTAGCAAGAAGCTGGGAGAGAAGGTGACAACTGTTGGTGCGATTGTTCAAAATGGAAGGAGCACAAATGACCATCAATCGACCTCGCCTGGGGCTCCACGCAAGATCTCACCTCGTGGGGTGTCAATGGTTCTGAGAAAGGTGAAAAAGAATCCTAGAACTACACGGGAGGAGTTAGTTAATGACCTCAAATTAGCAGGGACCACAGTCACCAAGAAAACCATTGGAAACACATTACACCGCAATGGATTAAAATCCTGCAGGGCTCGCAAGGTCCCCCTGCTCAAGAAGGCACATGTGCAGGCCCGTCCTGAAGTTTGCCAATGAACACCTGAATGATTCAGAGAGTGACTGGGAGAAGGTGCTGTGGTCTGATGAGACCAAAATAGAGCTCTTTGGCATTAACTCAACTCGCTGTGTTTGGAGGAAGAAAAATGCTGCCTATGACCCCAAAACACCGTCCCCACCGTCAAGCATGGGGGTGGAAACATTTTGCTTTGGGGGTGTTTTTCTGCTAAGGGCACAGGACAACTTAATCGCATTAACGGGAAAATGGACGGAGCCATGTATCGTGAAATCCTGAGCGACAATCTCCTTCCCTCTGCCAGGAAACTGAAAATGGGTCGTGGATGGGTGTTCCAGCACGACAATGACCCAAAACATACAGCAAAGGCAACAAAGGAGTGGCTCAAGAAGAAGCACATTAAGGTCATGGAGTGGCCTAGTCAGTCTCGGACCTTAATCCAATAGAAAACCTATGGAGGGAGCTCAAGCTCAGAGTAGCACAGAGACAGCCTCAAACCTTAGGGATTTAGAGATGATCTGCAAAGAGGAGTGGACCAACATTCCTCCTAAAATGTGTGCAAACTTGGTCATCAATTACCAGAAACGTTTGACCTCTGTGCTTGCAAACAAGGGTTTTTCCACTAAGTATTAAGTCTTTTTTTGTTAGAGGGTTCAAAAACTTACCTCCCTCAATGAAATGCAAATCAATTTCTATCTTTTATTTAAAGTTATTTTTTCGATTTTCCTTTTGATGTGCAATCTGCCACTGTTGAAATAAACCTACCATTGAAATGATACTGTTCTGAGACTTTTCATTTCTTTGTCATTGGACAAACTTACAAAATCAGTGAGGGGTCAAATAATTATTTCCTCTATATATATATATATATATATATATATATATATATATTTATTTACACACACACACACATAAACATATATATATATATATACACATATCTATACATATATACATACATATATATATCTACATATATACATATACATACACACATACATACATAACACACATATATACACACAAATACATATATATAGACACACACACACACATATATAAACATATATATACATACATATCTACATATATACACACACAGCTATTTCGTATCAGTGCAATACGCCGCTTGTTAAAATGGATAACTCCCGCTCTTACGTGCAAGTCTTCTTTACTCTTATGTAATTTTATATAAAAAATAAACTTAGATTATAAATATCCCAAAAGATTTTGCTCTCCATAAAAATATATCCTGTCAAAATTATACAAATTCAAATATGAACATGCTGCATAACAAAACCTGGAAATATAAATAAAATGTGTTCCTTTCAGCAATAAATAATCAAATCATTCAGTTGTCTTTGCTCATATGTCATTTTAGAGCTGGACGCCTGGCATCTTTTTTTGGCAACAAATTCGTTTATGTTTGGTGTGAGGTTCTGTGTTGTGGAGATTCTCAGGATGGATTGCAGGTGCTCATCAGTGAGGCGACTCCTGTGTGCTGTTTTGTTAGTCTTTATCACTGAGAAGAGCTTCTCACACAGATATGTGCTACCAAACATGCACAAGGTTCGAGCCGCATGTAGACGGACTTTTTGTTCTTCAAAGTCACCAAAGCGCCGTGCAAACTCAGTGCGCCAGTTTATCAGCAAAGTGCGTATTTGGGAACACCGTAGTGACGACTTGGTTTAACATTACTTCGCAACAGGGAACGTGGGGCAAGGTGCACTGGTGCATTTGTGTCTCCCATAAAAGCAGCTTCACTTGAAATCACTTTGTGATTGTGCACGGTAAAACGTCCGCTGAAGTGTCAGATTCTTATTTAATTATTCTGCTTTCTGTATCTTCTGCATTGCATTTAGGTTACCCTGATGTTTTGTCTCATAGTGCCGTCTTAGATTAAATTCTGTAATTACAGCCACATTAGCTCCACAAATGAGACACACGGGTTCAGTAAACATATACTCAGCCTCCCATCGCTTTTTAAAGGCTCTATTTTCAGAATGAACTTTTCGCTCCAGCATCATGTGAGCTAGCTTCGCAAGTGTTCGGCAAGGCAGCTGAAGCGCTGCATTATGGGATCTGTAGTTTATTGTGTTACCAGCGCTTCATATACCTGGGCCATTAATAACAATAATACAGTATATAAAATGATCTCGCGGGCCGGATATAATTACACGCCGGCGGATGTGGCCCGTGGCCCTTGAGTTTGACAAATATGGACTAAATAGAACTTGAAAAGATATATTTTTGAAATGTGATCGCAATTCAGATAGAGTTGACGCGCACTACAGCCTGCATCCTCCCTCGCTCTTACTTTTTACCGCTCATCTAATGAATACACTGAGTATGGCTTTACCAAAACAATCATTGATGGCGAATAAAGTATCCATTATTCGAGTATGTAGATCGGGATATATATATACATATATATATACCCGCGTATCGCAGCGGAGAAGTAGTGTGTTAAAAAAGCTAGAAAAGAAAAGGGAACATTTTAAAAATAACGTAACATGACTGTCAATATACAGTATTTGTTTTGTGAGTGTTACTGAGTGTTGCTGTCATCAAGGATTTGATTATCATTATTTCTTTCAATCAGGCTCGTATTTGTAGGATGTGTTGTGTTCAAGTTACATTCCGTGTTTGTCAATCGCTGTAAAGATGACAGGTTTCATTCATCGATTCGCTTCTTACTGCATCAATAAACAGCTCGTCTTCTTCTTTATCTGAGACCTGACACACTGCATGCACGGTTTTTTTACACTGTCTTCCTTTAGCGGACATTGACTTTTTCCACCGTGTGCTTTGTTTCCGCAGTAGCTGGATTTATGAATATGCTTATCAGACGCTTCATATTTTTTGCTGCCTTTTCAATTGTGTAATTCGGTTTTGTTCAGCGCTTTTGGAACTGTTGTCTTTATCTATGCACTGCGCCAGTTCACGTGAGCCGCTCGTGTACATGCATCGAAGGTTCCCAGCTGTGCTGGTGCCATCTCGTGCTATGTCCGTGGCTGTATTTAATGTTACCTTAGTCCTGGCACTTAAAACTTTCTCTCGCAGTTTCGCTGAGTTTGTGTCAAACACCACCCTGACCATCTCATCTTCCTCTCCATAAACACAGTCCTTCACCCGTGAATATTTAGTGGGAGTTTGCTATTGGATTGCCGCTGACGGACGGCCTTATATGGGCAGGCACTAAATTACAAACGCCAGCAGCAGCCTGTCTATGAACTTAATTTAAAGTGTAGGTTTACATCGTGCTTTGTTTCCGAAGTAGCAGAACTCATGAACATGGTTGTATATGTCCCTCGCTCGCTTCTTATTGTTTTGCTGCCTTCTCAATTATATAATGCATGTTTTCTTCAGCGCTTTTTGGAGGTCTTCCTGGTTTTCTATGTACTGCGTGATTACGTGGGAGGCGTGATGATGTCACACGAAACTCTGCCCCCACGGCGTTCAAGCTCATCTCCATTACAGTAAATGGAGAAAAACAGCTTCCAGTTATGACCATTACGCGTAGAATTTCGATATAAAACCTGCCCAACTTTTGTAAGGAAGCTGTAAGGAATGAACCTGCCAAATTTCAGCCTTACACCCACACGGGAAGTTGGAGAATTAGTGATGAGTCAGTGAGTGAGTGAGTGAGGGCTTTGCCTTTTATTAGTATAGATAACTACACAAACATATGGTTTCTACTTCG
Organism: Polypterus senegalus; assembly: GCF_016835505.1. Lineage (NCBI taxonomy): Eukaryota > Metazoa > Chordata > Cladistia > Polypteriformes > Polypteridae > Polypterus > Polypterus senegalus. Next base: position 42,806,168 of record NC_053168.1, read on the forward strand.
CGGATTTTCATCTATCGCGGGGGGTTCTGGAACGCAACCCCCGTGATCGAGGAGGGATTACTGTAATACTTTTTCCAGCATAGAGGAAGGTGGGAGATGTGGAAAATCGGGCAGGCTCTGATTAACAAAGCTTCTAATTTTTAGATAGTGAAAGAAACGTGTTGCTGGAAAGTTAAATTTGGAATGTAATTGTTTGTAGGATGCAAAGACATTGTCTATGTACAGCATCTCTAAGTGATTTAATCCCAAATGTTTTCCAGATATTAAAAACTGCATATGTTTGCAAGGGTTGAAAAAGGTGGACCTCGTGCAGAGGTGCCACAGATAAAAGCTTCTCTATCTTAAAATGCTTCCTACATTGGTTCCATATTCTGAGTGAGTGAAGCACAATTGGGTTGTTAGTATATTGGCGATAACTTGGCTTTATAGGGGCAAAAAGCAGGGAATATAAAGTAGTACTGCAGGATTTTATTTCTATTGAGGACCAAGCCTGTATATGTTCATCTATTTGTGTCCATGTCCAGGTTTTTATAGCTTGTATGTTTGCTGCCCAGTAATAAAACAAAGTTAGGTAGAGCCATGCCACGTTCAGCCTTAGGTCTTTGTAGGGTTGCTCTTTGGATATGTGGATGTTTTAAATTCCAAATAAATGAGGTTTTAGTTTAATCTAATTGCTTTAAAAATGATTTATTGATGTATATTAGAATGTTTTGAAATAAAAAGAGAAGCTTAGGAAGAATATTCATCTTAACAACATTAATTCTACCAGCTACAGTGAGATGGTTGACCGTCTATGCAAGTCTTGCTTAATTTTTTCCAAACAGACGGCAAAATTTTGTTGATAAAGAGCTTCATGTTTACCTCTAGGTATTTAAACTGATCTGAAATGATAAAAGGGAAGGTGTCCAATCTAATATTGTATGTTTGAGGATTCACTGGGAAGAGCACACTTTTATTCAAATTAATTCTGAGACCAGAAATCTTTGTGCTGTTAGGACTGCAGGCACAGTGTTTTGTGGGTCTGATGTATACAGTGACCATATTGTCTGCATATAGAGAAATTTTTCTGTTCAAGTCCTTCACTGATAATCCCCTTTATCTGATAAGCATTTCAACAGTGAACTGCCAGTGGCTCAGTGGCGACTGCAAAAAGTAGTGGTGACAAGGGGCATCCTTGTCTGGTTTAAAGTAGTCTGAATTAATGTAAATACAAATCGAAGCTTCTGGAAGGGTACACAGTAGTTTGATCCATGCACAAATGTTCGGGCCAAACCCAAATTTCTCTAATGTAGTGAGAAGGTAGTTACATTTAATCATATCAAATGAATTTTCTGCATCCAACAATATCATCTTTGGGGTGTTTGACTTTGCAGGTGAATATATTACATTAAACAGGCGTCGAAGATTGGAAGCTAAGTGTCTGCCTTTAATAAATCCAGTTTGATCTCGGCACTTTCTCCATCCTTCTAGCTAGGACTTTGGAGAGTATCTTAACATCATTATTCAGAAGTGAAATTGGTCTGTATGATGCACATTGTAATAAGTCCTTATTTTGTTTAGGAAAGACGGTGATTAATGCTTAGCAAAAAGTTTTGAGGTAGAATTTGATTGTCTCTAGCTTCTGTGAATGTTGCTAATAAAAGGGGAGCTAGCCGAGTGGAGAATTTCTTATAAAATTCGACAGGGTAGCCATCAGGACCTGCTGCATTTCCTACTCTTAAGTGACTTTATAGCATCTAGTAATTAGTAAGTAGATAGTGCCAAAGGTTTATCCAATTCCTCTGCACTAAGAGTATCTATTTGTGGTAACTAATGTATCCAGAAATACATTACATTGTGTATTGTCTTCTTTAAAATCAGTAGAATATAAGGATTTATAGTAGTCTCTAAATGTGTGTATTATATTTTTATGGTCAATGATTTTGTCTCCGTTTGTGGTGGTGATTGCTGGGATTGCATTGCGAACTTCTTGCTTGTGGATTTGTTTTGCCAAAAGCTTATTAGCTTTCTCTCCATGTTCATAGTAATGATGTCTTGATTTAAAAACGAGTTCGGTTTTTTTTTTAGATATTAAGAGGTTGAGCTCTGAATGCAAAGTCTGCTTTTTCCTATGAAGAGCCTCACTTGGACATCTGGCATGTTCTTGATCTATTCTAGTAATTTCGCTGATTAGCTCCGATACCTTCTTGGTTTCCAATTTATTTCTGTGGGAAAGATATGAGATAATCTGTCCTCTTAAGAAGGCCTTCAGGGTTTCCCAGAATATTCCTGCAAAGACCTCTGAGAAAAAAAAAAGTCTCTAGAAAAAAAAAAGGATTTGTTTTTATATACATTCTGTACAGTTCTCTTCTGCTAATAAAAGTGGGTTAAGATGCCATCTGCGAGATGAGTATGTGGGGCATAATGATTTTAGCTCCAAGATCAGATGGGCATGGTCGGAAACAACAATAGCGTCATACTTGCAAGATTTAATCGTAGGCAAGAAATTGTTTTCTATAAAGAAATAATCAATTCTTGAGTAGCAATGATGCACTGGCGAGTAGAAGGAATATGTTCTTGAGTTTGGGTTTAAAAACCCCTACGGGTCTGATAAGTGTTGGTCAGTTACAAACTGTGCAATTGTCTTTGCAGTGTTAGACGTCATCACCCCGTGACAGGAGACCCATCTATGTCTGGATTTAAAACACAATTAAAGTCGCCAGCCATTATAATTTTATGAGTGTTCACATTGGGAATGGATGTAAATACATTTTGCATGAATTCTCTATTATCCACATTTGGTGCATAAGCATTTATTAAAATCACTTTACTGTTAAATAAATTGTCCATGACAATCACATATCTCCCTTCGGGATCAGATACTACAAATGAGACTGTTCTATGTATAAGAATTCCCACACCTAGTTTTCTTTGTAAAGCTGGAATGGAACATTTGGCTAGTCCAGTCTTTTTGTAGCCGGAACTGATCCTTGCTTAATAAGTGGGTCTACTGTAAAAATACTATTTTAGTGTTTAGACCTGTTAGGTGAGAGAATACTTTTTTTTTTTTAATTTGTGATTCAGGCCTTTAACATTCCTGTTCACAAAGTGAACTGTCATGGAGACATTGATTCTGACTTTTTGATGTAATTTTGTAGTCTTAACTGGAAGTGAGATGGCTTTGACTTTAATTTACAATTTTACCCAGGATTTATTGCCATGCATCATATTGTTACGTTGGTAATGATAATTATAAGGATTAAAAGGATAGATTAGATATAGCTTGCTCTCTTTCACCCCCGCTTATCCCCCCTGCCATTTTTTTCAACATTTATACTGTAATACATTACATGACCTTAGTCTATTGGACCCAGAAAGACCTGTGTGTAAGTTTGTTTGATCTAGTTATTTCTTACAGTTAAGTACTGGCTATCCAGAGAGTAAACATAAATCCATACAAATGTAAATAAATGAATTTTAATAGAACTTGATAACACTGCAAAATTGTTATCACAGTCACTTTAGGATTTTTAAATAAATAAGTCAGAGCCCTCTGTAACCACTTTTAATGGGCTATAATAGAAGGAATTAGAGAAATAGTTATTCCTATAAATAAGGATACATTTCATAATAAAAGATTGACTTGTTTTGTCAAAGCCTGTAAACAAATTTTACAATAAATAAATATTTACTTACCTCCTATTGTACTTTCTTGAAACTCATGGAACTGGCCTTTCACAAAACGGAGCACTAAACTAGATTTTCCCACAGCAGATTCCCCAAGTAGTACTAGCTTAAACTGACAAATTTTATTGCCAGCATTTGGTCCATTGGGTCTTGTAGCTCCTCCCCGACTTGCCATGACCAATACAATTGTCTTCTATACTGATCTTCCAAGTCACTGTTTCTTCTACTATCAAAAACTGAAAAGGAAATTAACAAATATGTTAAGACATATAAAATAATAATAATAAAATTAAAATATGTAAAGTATATTCCCCAGTCCTGAATGAATACATACCAGTAACAAATGCATTAATGTTTGCTTAACCTTAGATGATAAAGTCTTTAAATCTCCTTAAAAAATGGATGCTGGCCTGTTGGGAACTCTTTGTGCAACTTATACCCCGTTGGTCTCGAGCAGAGCCTAAACAGTAAACTAAATGCTAAAACCAAATACATCAAGATAGATGGTCTCTGATGGACCGAGTCTAACAATTTGATTTTTTTTAGTGTGTTCAACACAGCTCCTCATTCTTTGAAGACAATATACTAACAATTTATTCCTATACCATATAATGTTGGAAAGATTAAAAAAGCTGCACCAATTGAAAGTAAATAAAGCATACATGCCATAAAAAATAGGATATTTTGTCAACGATCATGCAAAACAGGTAACCGCCTTTGATAGAGTTTACAATTTACCATTAGCAAATCAGAGAAGCATATTTCCACTTTTTCATTTTGAATAAAGTGTACAGCTTTTAAATTTGAACCAAAACATACAAGCACTAAGGAAAGACTAATTCTGAAAGAAAGCCTCATACTGAAATCATCTATATATATAATTCACTATGGCAAGACAACCATGGAAAGCACGCCGTAAGGGGCGTGGATTCACTAAGCCGCCGACAAGTGAGACACCTATGGCGCACGCAGGAAGGAGCCACGCCCACCAACTCCAAGCCCATTGGATACGACTCGCAGGGCCACACCCACCAACTCGGACGCGACGACACAGAAAAAATGGCGTCATTTATATTCGTCTGTCGTAGAGGCCACATGCAGTGCAGGTCAGGTTAATGTCATGTGCATGTCATGCACCTCCGAGCTACGTTGACTGTTCATAGAGGCATGTCTCTCGCAGAGGTGAATCGCCATATGCAGCGGTTTGCGAGGGGTATCCCATGGGATCCTTAAAAAAAATTCTTTACAACTAAGGTTAAAGCACAATGAAGTAAGCAGTCTTTAAAAAACGACTTTTCGGTTACGACATACAACCGTGTGCACCATAGCAAACTGTTTTACACGCTACATATAGCCATTCTCATCCGCGACAAACATGCGTCTTCTTAGATGCTCCTGCAGGAACACGGAAGACGTTTTCCTGCCCACCAACACTCCTTTTTCACCGGTCGGTGTCTACCCTCGCTCTCTAGGCATTCACACTGCCTGCCCATTTGCCCGGACACAAATACACCGACCACCCAGTTAGTCCCATTCGTCTGTGGTAAGAGTCCACATGCACGTCTGAGCCACGCGGCGTTTGTTAAGCCTGCGGGTTCACTATTGTGTTGTATTTTGCTCTCTCCACAGCTCCATCTTTTCATTCGTTCCATCTTTACATTGGTGTATTCTCACACCAACCCGTTTTAGACAACCGCGTCTTTCCAGAAGTGTTTAACATTTAATAAATAATTAATTATGCATGACATTGAGCGTGTGTCTACCCGGCGTGGGTAAGCCGTTGAACCCAATTCGGGCTGCAAACCGTGAAATTCCCACTAAGTGCGACTCATACGCTCCCACTGCTTACATCCCAACCCTTTGTACACACCCCCCTCCCACCTCGCTACTACCGTGGCTGAGTGTCTTAGTGGATTATATATAGAAAAGCAGCCAGATCCGCACAGAGCAATGAAAAGTCTACGTCAGTCACACGTACATATGGACTGTATAAAGACGACGACTCAAGTAATGAGTTGGGAGGTGGGCACATGAGCGGGCAGTGCGTACTGAACGAGAAATCAGCAGAATAGCATGACGGACGGAGCTGAATGGACGTCCTTCTCCTCTCCTCCCGTTCCAACCTCCGCGCCGTGCACCCCAATCCATCCGTCTGGCAGGAGGAGGCGCGAGGACGGTCCGCCAGTTTTCAGTCACGGACGATTGTGTGTTGGTTCGTTCCGTGCATTGTTACAATGTTGCTTTTCTTGTTGATTTATTACATTACCGATTTTTCAAATGTTCATTTTCTCCCTGTGCTTAAAAATCATTAAAAAACCGGCCTGATTATGCGGCATATGGTACGCCGCGGGTTGGCTAGTTCTTTAAACTTTGTCTGAATTATCTGATGAATACTTGAGAATATAAAAATTCTAGGTTGCACATAAAATTAAGATTTATCACAAAATGTAAATGAACGCATAAGAACAGGTTCAATTTACTTTATTACTTCACGGATTATAAAGTTAGCAAGCGAAGTGTTAATATGTAAATTAGTATTTTGATTTTAACAAAAAAAAGACATATTGATAGTCACTGATGATCACTACCAAAACACGAAAACAATGCGATACTCAAGGATTCATCATCTAAACCCAGTTACTCCTGTTCTGCTAGGGATACAAAATTCTTTAAAAACCAAAGCACAAAGATGTTTGGCTTATAAAAATTATACTTGTATAATTGCACTACTTTTTCCATATACTGTATACACTGAAGTGCCTGTATTATGATGCACATAACCATCATGTCAACACTGGCTGGAATGTACAAGAATTCCACAAAACAACAAGACACTCATTCTACTGAACATAGTTAAAAAAAATCCACATACTCAAAAATCCTATCAGTTTAAAGATATGAAACAAAGTTAAAACTAATACTGACAGATGTGGTTATAATTTACAAACAATTTTTAAAAATGTTCCTTAGTAGCTAGAGGTGGCTGGCTGCTTGTTCTCTGTCTGAAGACTTTTTCACTTAAAACAATATTTCAGAGGGTGCATACAGTACATACATGAAAATTATATTGCCAGCTAACTGGCACAGGACAGAACTGATATGACTGAGGATTAAACTGTTTTAAGTCTAGCAAGGCGGTGTGTACAATAACATAGGGGCAAATTTTTGTTTGTTATTTTGTTAAATAACCAGACAGAGATATTTACAGTTGCAGCAGTATGTTACACTGTTTGAAATGTCTACTCAGTCTACCTGGAAGGCCACATGGTACCAAAGCATATCCAGGTTAAAAATGGCGCAATGTAGGATTTCAAATCCTAGTCTATCTCAACAATACACTTATTATAATGTTAACTAGCAGAACTCCACACCAACAGTAATGTTTAACAGAAAAAACACCTAACAACAAATTTGTAAGTAAAATAGTGTATTAACAGAAATTTGATATTTTGTTGTAAAAAGTGTTTCTTATTAGTCTTCTTATTAGTTCTTATTAAATGTATTACATTTCCAGTATAAACAATTGATAATTAAGGTTTACAGTACTAGCAACTATGAACCAGGTTGGGCTTCGTTCTTATTTTATTAGTATGTTTGTTTCGATTTAAAGAAATTTCTCAGCATAATTGGGATTTTGTTTAAACAGCGGATTTATGTCATACCTCAAAGACGCCAGAGTGACTCATCAGTTAATACCTGTGTTGTTGTGCAGATGACAATTTAATGCCCACAAGCTTTATTTCTCTGCACGCCATTTTCAAATGATTTCATTAATTTTTTCCTGGCAATGTTTGATTTAATACAAAATGGACTAACAAATTTACTGATACATTTAAGATATGCAAGCACATATTGACAATGTTCAATGGAGCTCAGAAACTTCAATCTGTAAGGAAGCACCATGTAAAGATGAAGACTTAGATGCGGGCATCCTGCAAATCCAGAACCAGTGTCAGAACAGAAAATTTAATTAAAATCTGAAAACTTCAGATTTACAACAGCTTAATTTGGAAAGGCCTGTGTGCTTACTCAATTACCCCATTGAGAAAATTAGTATTTAAAATAAGTACATACTTGTTTTACAGAAGCAATGTGGCCATTTGCATTTCTCTAGCAGTAAAACATTTTAAGTGACTTGTCAAATTTCTCTCTCACAATTTAAATTAACTTATAAAGTGACCAAAAACGCACACAAACACACCTTGTAGTTCATTGTATGGTCCAACAACAATGAAATGCCAAGACTGTAGAACAAGAAGAAGAATGTAAATTCTTGCTGTTAAAACTACTATTTTCTAAAATAAACATTGCTGTTTTCAAACTATACTGTTTTTAAAACTAGAATTTCAAACTGTTTCCAACATTGCAGTAAATCAAATGTAAGCGAAAGGTACTTGGACATAAAACTTCTCCTATGACTTGCAAAGTACAGCATTGACTACAGACCAGCATGACATTAATCTTCACCTGAGAATCACATTCTTTTGAGCTTCTTGTTGGAACTGTTTAAAGCATCACTGCTGCAAGTATTCCGCAATTATTATTGTTTTATTGATTGCCATTGTTTTAGGTTGTGTAGATTTAAAACAAATCATACAAATTTCTCTTGAGAACTAAAACATAATTAAGTGACTGATAATGACAGGATTCTGCTCATTAAATGTTAACTGTGGCTTTATATTTTATAAAATAAGACTCAATCTGTAATTAAAAATCGTGTGTGGATTAAGATGTGTTTTTTCCGGATAACATTCTCCACAAAACTCGACTCGGGCTCAAACTAACAGGTCTAGGTACATTACTCAAACTCAAAAAAAGGAGTTAGTCATACTATAAAGGACTAGTCACGAAAATTGCTAGCTGTTAATAGGCACACATGCTCCACACTGCATTATTCCAGAAGTTCCTGCAACAAAGGATAATGCAAAAATACTAAATATTAATTTTTCAATTCAATAAATACAAATAAAATTCATTCATCATTGTAAAATATCACCAGACCATCTACATCATCACATGGTAACCAATTTTTCAAAGACTATATAAATTTCATTTCAGTACATTTCTTTTCAAAGACTTAGAAATACTGAACTTCCAGTGTTCACGTTACTCCAGTTCTCCACAGGAATGCTAAAGCAATTCTGGAAACACTGTGCATAATGTAAAACTAACCCTGGATGACACTTCAGTCCAACACAGATCAGACTCCCTTCATAATTGGCAAATCTAGTGAAGCCACATGAAACAAAAAATAAACAGTTCACAAACTTACTACTAAATACCTTTATTCACTGGACTACTTTCACTAGCACAACAGTTTTGTGGAGAAAGGAAAAACAAAAATCTTAATCCACACACAATTCCAATATACATGTTCAGCATACGTAGCAAAATTAATCTAACACCCAACACACAGAGATAGTCTTATTCTTCTTCTCCTTTTGGCTGCTCCCATTAGGGACTGCCACAGCGGACCATCTTCTTCCATATCTTCCTGTCCCCTGCACCTTGCTCTGTTATACACACCACCTGCATGTCCTCTCTCAATAAATCCATAAACCTTCTGTTAGGCCTTCCTCTTTTCATCTTGCCTGGCAGCTCTATCTTTAACATCCTTCTCCCAATATACTCAGCATCTCTCCTCTGCACATGTCCAAACCAACGCAATCTCGCCTCTCTGACTTTGTATGCAAACCATCCAATCTGAGCTGACCCTCTAATGTACTCATTTCTAATACTGCCCACCCTCATTACACCCAATGCGTATCTTAGCATCTTTAAACTTTGCCACCTCCAGCTCGGTCTCCTGCTTTCTAGTCAATGGCACAGTCTCCATCCCATATAACATTGCTGATCTCACTACCGTCCTGTAGACCTTCCCTTTCACTCTTGCTGATACCCGTCTGTCACAAATTACTCCTGACACTCTTCTCCACCCATCCCACCCTACCATCACTCTCTTTTTCACCTCTCTTCCACAATTCCCTTTACTCTGTACTGTTGACCCGAAGTACTTAAACTCATCCACCTTCGCCAACTCTAAATAATGTATATTGCAAGAGTTTCTAAACTGGCGAGGGAAAGTTTCATTATGTCAAAAACTGCAAAATACAAATTATTGTAATAGTATGTATACAAGCACAAATACAATCATGGAAAGTGCATTGAATCAATTTTTCACGGATGTGAGCTATATTTAAAACTTGCTTGACGGCGCATTCTTAACCTCTGTTTCGAGCTGTTGCAAGGATTACTAACAAATGATCTACATTAATGTTGGACTACTCCAACTCATTGTTGCATCTTAAGCAAATCCACACGTTACATTTGTGGAACTCGCTAGCATAAATGATTTAACAGCACTGCATACGACTCGTTTATAAACAAGAAGTCAATTTAAATTCAGTTCTGAACCAAATCAGTTAAAACGATTTTTTTTTTCCAAGCCTTGACAAAACAGTTTTAGGGAAGTGTTTCGTTGATTTTCGTTTATGTTACAAGACCAAAATGCCGGACATCACTTAAGTTGCACGAACAGCAGAACAACGCTTTATTTGTTCCATTAATGCGTTTAATGTTATTTGGTTTAATTATATGTTTGCGTTCTTTAACGGTGATCCATATCATTCTATTCTGTCATATTTCGTAAATAAAAGGAAGACGCCATTTTGGACAACACTACTTTAGGGGAAAAATATAAATACTTGTTTTCCAATCACAGCCACTGGCATCTGAATAACTATCTTCTTTCCTTGATTATGAGGACCGAACGCTTATATTTTCATCAAAGTGTGTAGCTTTTATGCGAGGCAAACTAATCGCTGATTCTTAACATGTCAAAACTGATAAAAAGGCTCATCCCTTTCCGAGGCCCTGTTTCGCCACTACCAACAAATACGCTGGATGATTCAACAACTTTATTACTTTACCTTGTGTTCAAGAAGAGAATTATACCGGCCTGTTTTCTGCTGGGAGACTTGGCGAAAATAGGGCAGATACTAACTTTTGCACTGTTGCAGAAAAATAGCCATACACATTCACGTCGTCTCCTTTTTCTTCTCGCAACTTCCCCCTTTAGAACCAAAACACAGACTCAGAACAACTTCCGCCCCTCTGAAGACGTCACAAAGAAGTACTTCCGCCCCGCACGTGTAAGGGCGTTAACTTCCGAAAAATTGAAAAACGTCGGACGCTGCTGGTGAAAGTATTAACTAACTAGCCAGTGACACAAAATATGAATGTAACCAAACTCTTGATAACATTTACAAAACATTTTAGTAGAGATCGAACAAAGTCTTACATATGCAAGTTTCAAGTACGCTTCAAGCCCAGGCGTTCAAGTTTCAAGGCAATACTTAAGTTATGATGAATACATTCAAGCAAGTCACGTCAAATCACAGTTGAGAAGATCTCCGTAAACAAAGTACTTACTTTCACTAGTATCAGCAATTAATCTAATTATAATCTGAGAATAATTTTTGTCAAATAAAATTATTCTTAATAATAATAGTCTACTTACTTTATAAAGTAATTGACATTTGTACTATCGATTTTAAACAGTTCCCTCATAAGGGCACTGTGTTTAAAACACACAATTTAAAGATAACACATTTTGAAAGACTATGCCCTTTCAGAGTAATGCAGCTACATAATCTACTCCCATTTTAAGATAACCTCTTTAGTTAATTTTGTATATTTAGAAATTAACAATATATTTTAACAATTCCTCATAATATATGATGCATTGCACTTGCAGAAAATTAAAGTTTGACAGGACTTTATCATTTATTTGTGAACAGTGTGGCTTTATGATCACCCTTCCATGAGATGCTGGATGTAGGCACTGCAAGCATTCTCACTGCTACTTTTAACAATAAAGGAGAGTCAATTTAGTTACAGCACTAAACAGAAGAGTAGTGGTTCCACTAATTAGAGCACTGCATCTTTCAGTTGTTTTTTTCTTTTTGTTTCTTTTAGTTCCTTTTTATTTTACAATGCTAACAGTCTTTATGTGAGTCCTGGTTTTCATTTAAAGTAGCAGGTGCATTTAGCTCTGCTCATTATACATTGCCCGTTCCATAATAATCTCCAGCAAACCAAAGAAAATGGAAATATTGAAGGTAGTTATAAAAGACAAAAGGTGTTAAATCGAACAATACAATTATTAACTGTCTTGGAACAAGCAGCAATGTAATGACATGCCAACTTTACAGATATTCAACAAATTATTAGGACCACTATATTAATGCAGGTTTTCCTTTTGCTTTTAAAACAGCTTCATTTCTTCGTGGCATGTATTCCACAAGATGCTGGAAACATTCCCATTTGATTCTGGTCCATGTTGACATGATTGCATCACACAATTTCTGCAGACTTGTCAGGTGTACATCCATGCTGTGAATCTCCTATTCTACCACATCCCAAAGATGTTAAATTAGATTCATATCCTGTAATTGGACACTGAACTCATTGCCATGTTCATAAAACCAGTTTAAGCTAATCTTTGCTTTGTAACATGGTGTACTATCATGCCTGAAGCAGCTATTAGAAGATTGACTAACTGTGGCCATGAAACGCACATGGTCAACAACAATACTCAAATAGATTGTGGCATTCAAGCAATGATTGATTGGTATTAATATGCCTAAAATGTGTCAAGAAAACATTCCCCACACCATTACACCTTCACCAACAGCCTGGACTGTTTACACTAAGCAAATTGAGTCCATACACATGCTGCTGGCACCAAATTTTGACACTACCATCTGTGTGCCTCAGCAGGAATTGAGATTCATCATATCAAGGTATGTTTTTCAAGTCTTCAACTGTCCAGTTTTAGTGCGGCTATGCCCACTGCAGCCTCAGCTTTGTGTTCATGGCTGACATGATCGGAACCTGATGTGGTCTTCTGCTGTTGTAGTCTATCCACCTCAAGTTTTGACGTGTTATGCGTTCAGAGATGCTTTTCTGTTTACCACAGTTGCACAGAATGGTTATGTGAGTTATCATAGCCTTTCTGTCACCCCAGACCAGCCTGGCCATTCTCCTCTGACCCCATTCATTAACAAGTCATTACCATTCGCAGAACTGCTGCTGACTGGATGTAATTTGTTTATCGTATCATTTTGGGTAAACTCTAGAGACTGTTGTGCGTGAAAATCCCAGGAGATCCGCAGATACAGAAATACACAGGGTAGCAGTTCTGCCTCCAACAATCATGAAATAGTTGAAATCATTGAGATCACATTTTTTCACCTTACTGCTGTTTGATGTAAATATTAACTGTAGCTCCTGACCTGTGTCTGTATGATTTTATGCACTGCACTGCTGCTACAAGATTGTCAGATTACAGACTTGCACAGATAAGCAAGTGTAAAAATGTTCCTAATAATTTGGTCAGTTAGTGTAGATTTTACTGTTTAACTTTGGCAGTGATTAACTTATGCAATGTTTGCTTTTAACAGGTAATATTTTCTCATAAAACCATAAAACAGCATGAGGGTTGCAAGGGTGTGCACTCCACACTGGCATGCAGCTAGTGAATTGAAAAGTGAAAGAAATCATAATTCTAATATCACTAAGCTTAAGCATCAAAACATCTTAGCCATCTAAACATTATCTAATTCTAATTCATTTTTCTATATAACCATGTGCTAATGCACAACATAAATGTTTACTGTAAATAAGATAATATTCTCAGATGCGCTTAATTCATTTAATTGTCTGAAAATGTGTAACTTAACTTTTTTTATTGTTTTATTATTAATATTTCTTAAACGAACAAATGCAATTTACAAAAAGCAAAATACATACAATGCAATAGAGGACTGAAAAACACTGCAAAATAAACAGGCAAGTGAAAATAAAATTATGGGTCTAGTACCAGGTATAAATTACATATTAGCTAGCTTCTTCTTCTTTTCCCACTTTTATGTGGAGTTCATGTGCTGATCAACCTGCTTCTTACAGTTACAGTAAATCAGTGACTAATGCAGTCAGAGAAAGCTAAAGATATTCTAAGTATGATTTAAAAATTATAAACCTTAAACAGTCTTTGGATGGTACAAAGCAAAGATGGCCATTAAGAGATACTTGAATGTCAATGGATTAGGGATAGTTGGGTTAGTTAGGACTTTGGAGCAAGAAATGTAAAACAGGATACATTTTTAGCATGTCTGAAGAGATGAAGCATAGTTAATAGATAGATTAAATTAGAACATCATGGTGCAACATTCAAAGAATGCAGAGCAGACCTGTAGAGAACCTATAAGAATGGGGCAAGTATTTGAATTGGGATCACAGCAGCAATATTAATCTAGTGAGGAAAGTAAAGAAAAGGAGTGATGTGCATTTAGAGACAGAGAGAGAGGTTAGGAGCACGTGCTGATACAGCGCATTGCCACACCCACCATACGACAAACAACTCAGGATCAAAATTAGGACCCCAGTGCAGCCATGCAACAGGTGACACCTCAGCACCACACTAGTTCAGGTGGAGTGGAACAGTGTGAGATGTGCATTTAGCAAGGGGAAAAAATGTACATCTGGAAGCAACATTCTGGTTGAGCTGGACATGTCAGATAGTGGATACAGGAATCCTCTCTAGGAGTACTGCCATTACACTCTAAATACAGTAGAAGAAGAATATAAACAAGAAGTTGGACAGCACAGATGTTAAAGAAAATAATATTTTATAAATGTTGTTAAAAAACAATTGGACTGGGTTAGTAAACAAATTTATCTGTTGAACAAAATAGAGAAAGTAATGCCAAGGTTTCTGAAAGCAGATGACGGTGTGTGGTTAACTTTTTAAAAATGCTGAGCACAAGAGCTGCAGAAGGAGAAGCAGATATAGAACTTAGAGAAGCTGGCCTTAAGATGATGGTTATTCGTCTTTACGAGGACAGCAGAAATGGTGAAATCTGATGATAGAAATATGGAACTGAAAATATTCAGTTAAAATGTTAAATGCATTTTAATAGTCTTAAAAGGATCTCATTTACTGTAGGCCACTTTTACTTCTGCTTGTCATACACATTGTCACATTACTCTAAGATGGTATATGATTGTAGTTAAACTTTTAAAATCAGCTTGTATGTACTTAGTTTACTGAATAAATAAAGCACTAGCATAGTGATCCAGTGTTTAATGTTGTTGAATCACAGCTCTGAAATCGGGGTTTAAATCCTATCTATGGCATTTTCCATAGTTCATGAAGTTTGCATTTTCCCCACATTTTCACATTGACTTTTGTTGTACATGAGTACTCTGGTTTTCACCCATATTCCACAAAAATGTAATTGGTAACTCTTAAATGGTCCTCTATTACTCTGTATTAAAATGGACTGATGTCTGTTTCATGGCAGGTTCAGGGTTTCTGCCCAATGCCGTTAGGTTAAGGCTAAGGACTCCTCAACCCTTAATTGGAATTGAGCAATATGATGGCAGAGACAGATTTAAGGCTGCATTTCATTTCCTTGTTTTTATTTATTCATGATTACACTGGAAAATGTCAAATTTGTCTCTCAGTTGCATCCCACATACAGAAGAAAAAAAAGCACATAAGGATAATACATTAAAAGTTCACATAAACCACAAAAAGTATTATCTAGACATATTCACCTTATGAAAATGGTCTCTATGCTCTGTAAAAGAGCAAACAAGAGTCAGAAAAAGATTTGGGGCATCAAACCAGAAATCCAAATATAATTGCTGGAAAATAAACATGCTTTTAGAAAATTGAAAAAAACAAAGATGTCTTTGCAGATGTGAGTTCATAAGTTGACTGAGTCCATCATGGCAGTGATGGAGTTTATATGGTCTCAGTGAACTATGCGAGACAGGGATAAGAGGCAGAACCGGAACTGACCTCACAGTTCCTTGACATTTGGAGTGTCTGGTCTGTAGATGGAAAAGAACAGAATGTAAACAACAGTGCTTCTTCTCAATCAGCAATGGTATTATCGTCGACACACAAGCCCTTTTAATGTCTCCTAGTCACACATGCATGAGAGCTCTTATGCATTAACTATGTGTTATTTCTTTTCAGCTATTTGGGGAGTGGAGTCAAAAACTTCTGGTAATATCCTTAAAGTGTCTTCTTTATTTGTTCATTTTTTATTACTGAAAGCACTCATTTCTAATTTTAAATGAAAGACATTTAATTAATTTGCAAAGAACTCGTCTTGTCTGTTAGGTTATGATATTTTAGGACTACATTTTGTGATATATTTCAGACCTTCTTGACCAGCTAAGGATTGCTTTCTTTAAACTACCACTTAAATCTTTCTCTGTATGTCATTTTACTTTGTTTAGTGGAATTCTTTATTCTCATCTGCTAAATGTTCTGCCTCATTGATGTTTTACCAAAAACATGCTTTACTTTGGTGACTCCAGAATTTTCTATTTGGGTACATTTTGTTGGTTTTCTCTTCAATGATCATTGACTCACAGAAATCTATGTACTTGGTCACAGTGTATGCAGCATCATCCAATGTCTGTAAGGATGTCAGCACATCATTGCAGGAGAAGCACTAATGTACAGTATGTCTGCCATGCCCTTATTTTTCCTTTTCTTTGTTTTGTTATTATTGAGTGAATTACTTTGCAGTTAGATGTAACAAAAGCTGCCCAGATGTTTTTTATAACATCTGCCAAGTGTGTTGCCTGCTCTCACATCAATAATTGCATACTGATAGAAGTGTGGAAACATTGAAAACAGTTCACAAAAACTGAAATCACCCATTACATGTTTAAGTAAATCAGGTGATTTACTTTCCAGGTTTTATATTATTTCATAAATTGATTCTGCTGTAGCTGCACCATTCACATGTGGTGGAACATAAACTTTTATAACTGGGCTGGTCAACTTCAATCCTGGAGAACTGCAGTGGCTGCGGGTTTTCATTCTAAACATTTTTTTTTTGTGATCTATTTTTGCTGCCATCTAGCTTCTTTTCCTTTCATTTGAATTGATTTGCTCTTTAAGACTTAGAGCACCTAAGTATTTCTTTTTTCCTTAATTAGCAGCCAAACAATAATGAAATAGAAAACTAGCCAACACATGACCAGTACAATAGCAAAACAAAGACAGTGACAGATTTTGGACCACCTGCAGGCAGACCCTGTGCAATTGTTGTCTCAAAAAGAGAAATAAAATGCAGGTTGAAGTATTACATTATGTCTTTTCAGATGGGAATCTGGATATGACTGCCAAAGATAGCAGTTCTTCCGGCTAAGACTGTTTCCTGAAGGCAGAGGTGGGTCCAGGTGGACAGACACCAGAAGTGACATCAGCAGTGGAAAACCTGTCATTCTTCCAGTCTGCAGAATGAGAGAAAGAGAAGGCATTATCATAGAGTGCCATCGCCTGGAGCGGCAGAGAATCACGATCACCAGAGCCCTTGAACAGTCCCCTATGCGCACACGCATGACACTAGCTAACCTGTGGCCATCATACAATACCTGAACATAAAAAAGATGAAGGTCTCCATAAAGCTGATTTGCTGATTTTGATGGTGCTCTTAGAAGAAAAGGAAAATCAGCACTTTCTGTGACAAAATGAGAGCACCAACAAGCCATGGAATTAAATAGCAGGTTTAATTAACAGCAAGAATCGTCTTCAAATTTAGAAACTGATAGGAGTGAAATCGGTAGAAGTTTGTGGCCCAGACTTAGCTGGACGTTTGTTGTCTAGTTTCACAACTAATTTTTGCTTGGAAAAAAAGAAATCAGAAGAATGAGTCTTAAAAAACAAGGCAATTGAAATGAGTGGAAAACTTTTCAATCAATGGAAGCTGTTGGTCACTGATTAAGTGGCAAAAAGTACAACTAACAGCCAACTGCTACTCTCCAGGATCGGAGCTGACCACTCCTATATAGTAAAGATTTGGTTATATTTAGTTAAACGTGGTAGATAAGCTGGACAAAGCCCAACAGTAAGTAGTTTAATATTTTACAGATTAAATATTTGACATAATGGTTCAATAGAAAGTCTTGCAAAGAGCCAGATGTTCCTGCACACTGCAGTGTTTGAGATATTAGTTGTATCTGTTAAATTTATGGAAGTGAAGATTTAGACATAATAAATGTTTTCAAAAGTATAAAGTGGCTAAGTAGAGTGGATACCAGCTGTTACTTTACAACACATTCTTAATCAGGACCATTTAGAAACAAAAAGAAGCTGGTAAAGGTTAAATCAAATGCTAGAAAGATTTCTTTCACAAAAATACCTGTTCATGCAGGGAACAGGCAGACAAATTTTATAATAGATAAAACTGGCACCTGGGATACTTAGTGAACAGAAAATGACATGGTATGTGGGGTTGTGAAATCCCTTCTTGGAATTTAAGTGTTCCCAGGCAGAATACATCTCCAACCATACAGTCAACACTAGTACCTCTGAATGATATAATATCACATAGTGGGTCTACCTCCCAGGTAATGTAGGACCATATTCTTGAAAATAATGGTGTGTTAATTTTGAGAGAATTTCATTGTAAATTTTTTTGTATTTAATTATTTTTTAAATGATCTGATTGTATCTAATGTAAAATAGGATTTTTATGATACCATCAGCTAAACTCATATCTTATAAAAACGACTATTGTGTGAAGGGCTGAGAATAAGGCTGGAATCAGTCCATGACTGGCAATGGTATCTAAAAAGTAATTTCCTAGAATGGTAACAGACTGAATGGTGTCTCAAAAATAGGCCATCTGATTAAGAATAGACTTAAATTAAAATTGCTTTGAACAGTAGCCAATAGCCACACTGATAATCTAGGACACAATTTGAAAACCTCTATAAACAGATAAAGTAGGCTATGGGAAAATAACCACGTAATGTTATTTGATTAAATGTTCTTTAATTGTAATACATAGTTTTAAAAGATTTAAAACCTTAGGAGAAAAATGTATTTCTTTACCATCCATCCAGCTATATCCTAACTACAGAGTCACGGGGGTCTGCTGGAGCCAATCCCAGGCAACACAGGGCGCAAGGCAGGAAACAAAACCCAGGCAGGGCACCAGCCCACCACAAGGCATGCACACACACACTAGGGACAATTTAGGATGGCCAATGCACCTAACCTGCATGTCTTTGGACTGTAGGAGGAAACCCACGCAAACACTGGGAGAACATGCAAACTCCACGCAGGGAGGACCTGGGAAGTGAACCCAGGTCACCTTACTGCAAGGCAGCAGCGCTACCACTGCACCACCATGCCACCCCTATTTCTTTACCAAACTTGGCATTAATGTAGATCAATGCTTTACTGCTTAAGATTTGGAAGACCAAGTCTAAATTCAGATATCTTGGACAAATATAGATTTTGTATAAGTTATATTCATCCCTGTATTCTTATTAGGTTTGTCAGCCTTTTTGAACTGCCTTAATTCTAAATGATGTCCAAGTTAGTTTGTTTTAATTTTATGTGCACATATCAAAAAGGTCATTGACATTGCTAATAGTGGGTCTAAGCAATAACTGATTTTCAAGGATTTAAAAATTCTAGTTTAAACAAGGGGATTACATAACTTTTACAATCATCACCCCATAAGTATTTTCCTTTAATATATTTTATAATAATACATTAAAATATTTATGATACAAAACGATTAAGAACGTAATAAGTAATTCAAATGAACACCATTTCCTTGTAGTCTGAAGAGTTATAAACGTAGATAATCAGCTTGCTTACTTGAAGACATTAACAAATGCTTGCTAAATTCTAAAATAATTAAGAACACTCTTAATTTTCTCTTATCTTAGATAGCAAGACATTCATAAACATTCTTTTATTAGAATGTTACAAGCTTAACACTATAGCCATGTTTTAGTTATAAAATCACTTTTAACTCATTTGATCTTAAACTTGATTTTTTAGTAATAACGTTAAGTGTGATTTTTTGCTAACCGACCCTTCATTTTTCACGCCGTAATGCCTTTTCGTATGAAAATATTTAAGCAATTACGTTTACTATAGCCATGCCCCTATTCATTTAGTTCATAGCGGTCACAGTCTATGCGAAAGACAACTGTTGCCAAGTTGCAGTCGCCAGGATACGCACAGTAAACACTCGTGGATGACCAGCGGGATTCCATCACTTAGGGAACTTTGCGTGTTCGTACGGAAATGATGGCTTTGCAATGAAAGTTCTACGTTTAAACGCCACATTCTGCCTACTGTACACAAGAGGAAATCTGAAGGTCAAGTTCATTTGGAAACATTCGCTGGGGAGAAATTATGTTGAATCCTAGTCCATTGTACGCAGGAAAGTTCATTGACAGGAGTCCTGGTATTCCGACGGTACGTGCACGATTTGATGTCATCTTTTCCATTCGCTGGTAGTAGGAAGTGCTATGCTGCATGTTTCTGTCATGCAAAGAGATTGAAGGTAGTATTAAAGTTATGCTATATACATTTAACCAGGTTTGAAGTGTTCAGCTTAAGTATGGAGTTGTCATGCTTTTAAAAATATTGTGTTGACGCTAATCAGCGCAACTGCGACACCTGGTGTTGTTTATGGTGTATTTCGATGTCATTATAATTCTAAGACTAATTACAATTTTAGGGTAGAAATGCAACCGTTTAAATAGAACTGAACGCTAGTTTTTGCAACTCTTTAGCCACTAATGTGTTCCACCTGTTATTGCATATAGTATATATTATGCTTCCCTACAAGTCCATACTGGAAACGTGGGTTAAGAAATTCCTTTAGTTTGATAGTTGCGAAGATAACAGTTTCTCTCTGCATTCCATGGGAAACTGACTGCAATGATCGTCTTACGTACGGATGTTGATTCGTAAACGCAAGGAAGTTAGAATATCTCAGCTTCATCAAGTTTTCACCTTTCTGAACTTACGTTTTATTTCACCTATTTTATGTACAGTTTCGCATAACTGGGTGAAGTTTGTATGGTCTCTTTGAGTCAGTGTTGATTTTTCTCTCTGACACTGCGGATTTCCTTCCACATCTTAATGACGTGCAAAATAAGCTGAGCGAATTGGAGAGCCCTCGATGATCTTGCGTTTTATCTCAGGCTTTTTCCTGTGTCCAGTGCTTCCGGAACTTTTTTTCGGACCCCCGACCCCTACGTAAGACAGGGCTCTGATACAAAAATGGCAGGATGGATGGGCAGTTGACAAACGATTTGTTACTCATCATCTATCTCAGGGTGAATTTTTCACCTTTAACTCTTGAGCGCATTGGTTATTGATTAATTACGTTGATACCCTACCCATTCCCAAATATGTCTGCATTGTTATTTGACAACTGAAACTTGAACTGCTTATAAGTGTAGGCGAGTGTGGACTGCAATAGCATGGTATGAAGAGCAGACAAATCATTTTTATTTAAATTGTATTTATTTAAATTTTAAATTGTAACTCCAAATGCTTCTGGCATGGGTCCTGACTCCTCTTGACTCTAATACTGGATAAAGCAGATGCAGTACATGGATGGAATCATTGTCCAATACTGAACTGACTTAATCTAGGTCAGGGCAAACAAAAAAATATTCATGTAGTTTTTGACAGTTAGCAAGGTGGTGCAGTACTTAGTGTTCTTAATATACAGCTCTAAGAGCTTAGATTTCAATGTCAGCTTAGTTACTGCCCTGTATGTTGTTATCTGGTGACTCTAAATTGGCCCACTATCTCTGAGTGTATGTATGTGTGAATGCATGTGTGAGCCTGGCAGGGCCTTGGATCTGACCTTTAAATTATACAATTTGTATTAAAATCCAACTGCCTACTTCCTCTGTGACTTATGATTCAGTTCCAGGAATAAGTAATTAAAAGGATTAAGTCATTTTGGGTAAACACATCAGGCAATTGTGAAGGATACAGACAGATCAATTACAGCTGTTGATTTGAAGAAAATAAATTGCATATTATGGTAAACATATTTCATCAAAGCAAATATTAATATTAATAATTATTAACCTAATGTGATTTACAGATCTCAATATGTATTTGTATAGATAATGTTTAATTTCTCCTTAGGCAGGAAAATTAATACCAACTAGTGAAAGTGTGGAAATATGCATGAAAGAACCCATATCTAGGGTAAGTTTTACAAATAACAATTTCAGACCCACTTAGTCAAATTCAGGGTTAGGATGGCTAAAGCCTATAAGGGGCAGCAGTGGGCAAAAGGCAGGAAACAGTCCTGGACAGGGCACACCCATGCATACACCCACAATTACATTAAAGGAAGCTTTATACTGCCTAAAAATGAAATAATCAACCAGAAAGCATTAAGCAACTTTGAATTGGGGTCACACAATTGTGTAATTCACCTATACTGTACATAATAAATGTGACAGGAAAAAATATTTATATGAGAACATATAATATAAAATACTGGAAGAGATATTTGCACAAGAAGGTAAAATATACATCCCCTTTAGCATGCGTGCTAAATCAAAGGAGCCTCTGATGGATAAACCTGTCGAAAAGAAGACAAGCAGATGCCAATGGAAAAAAGTGAAGCAGGACTGACAACCTTAAAATTAACCTAATGTCATAGATAGATAGATAGATAGATAGATAGATAGATAGATAGATAGATCTTTAATTTTCTGCAGGGCACAATTTGGCTTTTTACAGAAGTTCTTTAAATGACTAGATTTTATTTTTTTTCTCCAGCCTTTGGAGTTTTTTTTTGTTTTTTCTGTCCACCCTGGCCATCGGACCTTACTTATTCTATGTTAATTAATGTTGACTTATGTTTATTTTTTATTGTGTCTTCTATTTCTCTATTCATTTTGTAAAGCACTTTGAGCTACATTTTTTTGTATGAATATGTGCTATATAAATAAATGTTGATTGATTGATTGATAGAAATACTAAGTGTCTGTAAAAGACTGCTGAATACCAGATTAATTAAAAAGAAAACAGTATTTTGGCTTGAGGTTGGAGAGTTGAATGTAAAAAGTACAAAACAGTTAATATTATAAGAAATTAACCTTTAATTTTGAATTATGTATTTTATCATTTAAGTTTTTATTTAATTTTCAAAAAACAGAACATTACAATTTACTACAAAAACAGAGGAAACAAAAGAAAAACAGAAGTGTAAGGGGGAAAAAAAAAAAAACAAAAACCAAAAACAAGATTTAACCAGTGGATTAGGCATTTATGTTTATTATGAATTTGGATGTATATGGACTATTTATTTATAT
Organism: Polypterus senegalus; assembly: GCF_016835505.1. NCBI lineage: Eukaryota > Metazoa > Chordata > Cladistia > Polypteriformes > Polypteridae > Polypterus > Polypterus senegalus. The sequence continues at coordinate 42,829,025 of NC_053168.1, forward strand.
GGATAATATATTTATAATTGCAAATGGAGTACAATCACTAAAATATGATGCACAGCAATTGACATACGGGATACCTGACCATTAGAACAATTGCTTGAGTTCAGGTTGAAAAAACTTTTGAATTGCTACAGGAATAAAATATGTAATTGAAAAATGATTACAGGTTATACGTTTAACGTTTTGCATAAAATTCTTTCTTGCTTCTAAACAACCAAACTTTATTTCTGTACTTTTTTTCTGGAGCCTCACACTCCACCTGTGATAAGAAAATTTTTGAACACAAGACGTCCAGATGCCGGTGCCATTAGAGTGTTTTATGGAAAAGCTAATGATTCAACTGAAGCTCACAACATTATACATGGTATCAGTTCTAGATCATCTCTAAGTGTAAGTATCTCATGCGTAATATTTGTCAGACTTAGGAGAGCTGACAAAAGAGTAAAAGTAAGACACATACTGCTTCCTCATGTGGCTTTTTATGCTAGGAAATGAAAGTGACACTTATGCTCTTTGGTGCCCAATTAAATGAATACCCTGTCATGTACAGTCTACACTGTTTGCATTGAAATGTTTATGTAAAGATTTTTTTGTAAATATATATTTTTGTATATGTACTGCATGTAGTATATTTAGATATCTTTTTATTTTTAGCTGAGCCTTTCACAAGTACACTACTTTATGATTCTTCCTATATACTCATTATCTATTTTACTTTAGCTGTTGGATTTGCATTTGCTGGTCTTTGAGTCAGCCCTCTGTTAATAATGCTATTTTAATAATGAGTCCATAATACAGAGAAGAGGTGAAAAATCTAGCATTTGGGTGTAGCCATTATAAGTTGACCTTAACATTAAAAAAACTCACAAGATGATCATAGATTTCAGGAAACAGTCACCTTTGCACCTATCTCTTGCTATAAATGGCTCATTTAAGTGTCTGGGCACTGTGCTGTCACAACAACTTAAGTGGGACAATAACATCACATTCATTATTAAGAAAGCCCATCAGAAAATGTTCTTTTTGCATCAGCTGGGGAAATTCAATCTCCCTCAAGTTTTATCAATCCATTTCTACACAGCCATCATCGAGTCCTTTCTGACCTCATCTATAACTGTCTGGTTTGGTGCAGCCTCTGTTCAGGCTAAAGTCAATCTGCAACACATCATCAAAGCTTCTAAAAGGATCGTAGGCTATAATTTAAAGTACACTGAAATCCTATATGAATCCAGGGTAAGGAAGAGGGCCACAAAGAACATTGCTGATTTGACTCACGCAGGGCATTGCCTGTTCCAAAGACTTAATTCCGGCAAATGTCTTCATGCACTGAAAGCTAAAACAACCCATTGCCTAAACAATTTCTTTTCTTTGTGCAGTTATTCTTACTAATCGGGACTGAGCTTCTACTCAGTATCTGTGTATGTATCTGTGTATACCTGCATCCTAGATTGCCTGGACATTTTAATCCTACTGTCTCTTTATTTTGTTTTTGCATTGCCATTGTATGCTGCATCATATTGTATCATTTTATATTTTTATCTTCTTATATTTATCTTTTGTACTCTGTCTTGTCCTTGTATGTGCACCAATACTATCAAGACAAATTCCTAGTACACATTAGTGTACCTGGCCAATAAAGTGAATTCTGATTCTGATTGTCATTACAAACAATGTTTGTTATTGGTGCACCAAATAACAGCATTTTTTGTAACTATGGTTTGTTTAGGCAAAATTGTTAGTTAATCCATCACCAAGAACATTATTTCAGCAAAGATGGCTTGAACAGAGGGAAGCTAGATACCTCAGCCACCAAAAAACACCTCTTGGAAGATCATATGATCAAAGGCCTGGGCTTCCAGATGGATTAGATGTATCTAAAATGACTTTTGGAATTAAAACACAAAGAGGTGAGATTATACAGTGGTATATTTTTACCAGTCTATGTTTTTTTTTTTTTGGTCAGTTTATGAATTTAATAGACGCATGTATGTGTTAGTAATTGAAAAACTGGCCATCTGAGTATGACATAGATATAGTATGTGCATTGATGGAAACTGCGATGCACTGGTGTCTTGACCAGGGCTGATTTCTGTCTTCTACTCAGAGCTGCTGGGATGCATTCCAATTCCCAGTCATCTTGAATTGGATAAAATGGGTTTGAGAATGTCACATTAAATTATTTAAATATTGCTATATGTTAATGTACTGTATGTATATGTGAGTAGTATTTTGCTTGATAAAAATTTCATTCATTTTGTGAATTAAAACAATGAATTTTAAATCAAACAGTTTAGTTCCTATATTTGTGATTAATTTTAAGAGAAACATAATTATCTAACTTGAAAATTCTGTTTCACTACTTTCAAACATTTAGCTCTTCTATTGTACGGTCATGTTGTAAGAAATTGAAGAGCTGTCAATGGGTTGCATAGTCAGAAGAGTGGCGTATGATGGTAGATTGACACAACAGAGTACATACAGTATTTAAAAATGGGCAGCTGAACATTGGATTGGAAAGCTCATCCAATGTAAGTAAACGGTGCCCCATAGAAGGTAGAATACACCTTATTTGAATGAATGATACCTGAACATCACAGGACATGACAGGAGTCATGAGGCCTAACAGAAGGCCATCATAACTTCTCTTGAGCCTTCTTTAGGTAGAACCCTGTTATCAAAGGTAGAGTACACTGCCTGGGTGCCTCCAAGAGTGCCTGGCCTTAAAATAGGGGGTAAGAGTGTAAAGATCGAGAAGAAGTGGAAAGTAAGTGTGTGATACTTGAACACAGTCAAGTGACTTGGCCATTTTACATGGCATTTGAAGACTAGATCCTAGGAGTAGTTAGTGTAAGCTTTCTGCTTGATATGATAGTTTGTGATTTTCCTGTAACTACCTCTTCCTTGAGATTGTTTGGGATAATAAAAACATTCCTTTTATATTTGTCACCATTTAGTGTCCCTTTTTCATATATGTATAGTAACTTTGCTTAAGCGCTTTATCACAGCATTTATTGAAAATAAAGTTTTAAAAAGCTTAAGATCAGGATTGTATTTTTAAACTTTCAGTTTAAATACACATATGAATAAATACCTTAAATGAAATGTGAGCTTTTTAGAAATGTATACAGATAAAAATTCCATTACAACGAATATCTTTATAACAAAATTTTCATTACAATGAAGTATTTTTGTGGTCCCGACAATATCCCCATTTAACACGAGTCTATAGAAATCTTGTGACTACAAAATACATTCAGCAGATACTTTCATTACAACGAAGTGCTCAAAAGACCTTGAAATGCCTGAATGAATCATCCACAGAGCAGTTAGTTCTGTGGTCGCAGCTCAGTTGTGCGCAGTGATCCCCAAACAGAAACATTGTAAATTATTTTTTTTCTTTCTTCGAACTTTCCTTGTACTGTTTTTTTTTTTACTGTGTTTATTTTCTGTGGTTTTCAGTGATACATTTTGCTTATTGCTCGTCAACATTTGAAAAACATCCATTGGAATTTAACTTACCTATAGAAATGAAAGACACAAAAAAAGACAATTCACATTAGAAAAAAAAAAACTTTACATTTTTGCAGCTTTCCATTCCCACAAAAAGAAAAAAGACATTGCCATTGAATTTGGAATTTCGCTATCGACACTGTCAACTTCCTTGAAAGACTGAGCTGAAAAATCTCGGGTTGCAAACGTATGCGAACTACTGCATTTGAAGATGTCGAAAAAGCAGTTTTTATGTGGTTCAGTGATGCTTTTTCAAGAAACATTCCTGTTAATGCAGCACTCATTCAAAAAATGTGAGGTTTCTAAACTCTCTTGGGACCTCCCCCAATGGGACAACACGCCGAAGAACATCCCGAAGTGTGATCACCGTGTCTGCGGAAGACTGTTTATCCGTTGCCAAGGCAACAGCAGACTCATAGCTCTGGGGCGGCTCGCCGCCGAAGCAAACAGAAAAGATCTCGATGGGTGAAGCAAGGAACATTGTAAATGCAGGGAGCAGTATTACTTGGCCACTAACCTGGCCACAACCCTGCTTGACTGCTGTGTCCATGTATAGGAGAGTGGCAGATAACGTTATAATAAATAACCCTGCTGTTCCTGTTTCAAGCTGAATAAAGCTTGTTTTACTAAAATACTGAGACTCAGCCTCGTGTTTTGGGGTGCAAGACAGGGACTTATAGCATGACCACAATCTTTTAGGATTTACTTCTGTGGCGCTTCGCTGCAGTGCTGTGTGCCTGCTGTTGCCCTGCCCCGGCAACAGACAATCTTCTACAGACGCGGCAATCACGTTTCAGGATGCACTCAGCGTGTCATCCTGTTGGGTGTGAGTTGGGGTTGGATTCCAAAAGAGTTCAAAAACCTCTAAATATAAAGAAGAAGAAAACAATGATTCAGCTTCTGATTGATAACTATGCTGCCCACAACATGCTTCCACATTTAGATAATGTTTGCATTGAATTCCTCCCACCCAATTGCTCAGCAGTGCTTCAGCCATTGGATTTGGGCATCATTCGCACCCTGAAAGTGTATTATCGCATGGAAATGTTGAGAAACATTCTCATCAGCATAACATGTAGACAAGAGGAGATGAAAATTAATGCAAAAGAAGCTATTGAAATCATTGCAAACACCTGGATGCAAGTTAAAAAAGCACTATAGTGACAAATGTAGAATCTCATTATTACGAAATTTTCATTGCAACGAAATATTTTTTAGGTCCCTGGCAGTTCGTTGTAACAGAATTGTACCTGTATTTTGTTTTGAGAATAAATGTGCATTTTCAAGTTATTATATTTAAAAAAAACATTTCAATATATATAGATGTGTTCAGTTAGTCATTTCTATTAAGTTAATTATTATCCTTATTTAGTCACAGTTCTTACTGTCACCATTTACTATTCTGTTTAACACTGTTTACTCCAATTTGGGGTAACGGGGGACCAAAACTTTAAAAGCATTAGCTGCAAGGCAGGAGCCAACCCTGAATGGGTGCCAGTCTACAACTGGGCTAATTCATTCATGTATAAACCCATACTCACACTCACAATGTGAAATATACAATTATTAATTAACCTATTACACAAGTCTTTGTGATACTGGAGGAAAATAGGGCTACCCATTAGGAAAATACAGATACAGTCATAATGTGCATACTGCAGAGGCAGTTACTGAGTGCAGGATTCAACCTAAGACACTTAATTTGTAAAGTGACACTAACAATTGCACCAGCCTGCCACCCAGCACTAAGTAAAGATTAATAAAATAAAACACAGCTAATTTTTTTTACATTACTTTTAAGGTAAAAAGTGGTAGATAAACCATCAGTAAGCATGTGGGGTGATTTCGGGATTGAACGTCCCCAAAATGTATTTTATGCCAATTACAACTGATTGACCATTGACAGAATTATGATTCATGTACTATCCCATTTTAACATGAAATGTATTCCTGGCACATTGCATTTTGGATGTTTAAAATCCTGTAGTTTAGTGTTTTCTGTGAAGTCCTAAATCATGTAGACTAGTTTAATATTAATATAAGTTGTAAGAACACATTGGTTTCTGCTAATGCAGGGGCATGTTTCTTATTGCACCCTCTCTTTCAGATCATCTGCTCAATGTCAGGATGGTAGGCACACTGTAAGAACTAAAAACATAACACTTGCCTTCAGCCTGAAATACTGTCCTGACTGTCATTCCCATGTTCCTCACTCAAAATGACCTCATTTCCATTCCTTTTTTTATCTCAGTACATTTCACACTTTTCTGCTGCTCTCCTATTTTATCAGTTTTCATTACTGGAGCACTTTTCTCCAGTATATACAACCTTCCCTGTATATGTATATTATATAATATCTATTTTAGAAGTAAAAGAAATGTGTACATATTGTATTACTGTTAAACATTTGATCACAAGAAAGTAAAATATACTGAAACTCTTCTCACATTCAGGTGCAAAGCTGGGTGATGAAACATTTTCATGGAAAAGCTGACAGAACAACAAACCATCATTGCAGCTTATTATTATAATCATTGAATTCCATGTAATGCCCACTCCCACTCATTTTTAAATAGATGCCACTGTTCAATAATGCTAGTACTGAATATTTGTTTATTTTGGAGCAAGTTCATGATTAAGTGTTGGTAACTAGTTTAAGTTTATATTTACAGCCACAAAAACAGTTTACACCTTTTTCAAGGAAACCTTCAGAGACAAAAGATTTAGAGATGACAAGTATAGTAGATATTTTCTGCAGTGAAAACTGAAAAAACAACCATTAATCAACACTGGAAGATATATGATCAAGTTACCTAAATGACAGCAAAAGGGATAGATTTGCTGGGATAATGGATTAAAAAAATAATATTGTTTTTGGGTAAAAACTTTGATTAAGAGTTTTTTGTTAGTGTTTTTCTGGTGTCAAGGTGGTGCAAATTTGTTTAAGTCATTGGCCTGCTCACTATCTTTGTTAAGTTTGCTTGTTTACCCAGTATCGTTGTGGGGTGTCCTTCAGGAGTTTGGATTTTTCTCCTACTTCCCAAAGACAATTGTCAGTAAACGTAGGTGTATGTTTTAGTGTGTCCTGATATAGACATGCATCAATAATTGCCTTGTGAGTTTTGCCTGACATTCTGGGATATTTTACAGTTACCAAGACCTCTTAATTGCATAACATATGTGCAGATAATGAATGGACATTTGGTTTATACTTCAACTTTCCTAGTATTCAGATTCTGGAGCTTTTAATAAGACTGTAAGAAAGCTGCCTGTTTAGGGCTGAATAATTTCTTAAAGACTGCTTAATGACTTAATGTGATAGTCTTATATAGATCACATTAAGAGTGAACTCAAATGAGTGGGCTAATGTAAATAAGTATATTTCTTTTTTTTTTTAAATAATCGTTATTTGTTCCAGATAAGTACATTACAGAAGAAGTTACTTAACATGACATTCAAAGATAAATTTCAGTAAAACAAAATTACAAAAATCTAAAAAGTCTGTTCTGGTCTGTCAATATACTTTTAGGTTTATCATATAGCAAATTAACAGACAACTAGTGTTGTCTTGGATATTGAGAACATTGTTTTTTGATGCTTCTTTTGTTTTGTTATCATAAACAGTATTTTCAGTAATATGTACTAGAATTTATTGAGATCTTTTCTAAGTTAACATCAATTAATCAATCAATATTTCAGGCCTTGGCAGATAACAGATGCTATCTATTATCACTGCGCCTGATTAACATTGTATTTTGAACTGCATACTGTAGTATATTGTTGATTATACTATACATTGTGTAGTATATTGTAAAATGTATTATTGACCTATTTATGGTGTTTTATGTATATAAGGTTGTTTTGTTCATCATTTTTATCTCTTTAAGAGAGTGCAAATAGAAATTCAAAGTTACTTGTTATCAATGACAAATTATCAAAATTTGATGTTGAACTAAATATTCAGATGTTGACTTACTAGTGACCCAGTGCCAAGTCATAATGAAATAACTAAATGCACATCAAAGTATTTGTAGAGTAAGAACTAATACTATAAATACTGCAGTGAATTGGGTACAAGTACTTTAGGAAGAGTTAATATAAAATAAAAAATATATATTGGATTATTAGATCTACAATGCAATATGTAAGAAATGAGGTTTCAGAAACAATTTGAAGCTTGTGTCTCATTATGCCTCATGGACACACACTTAGAGTTTAAAACAGACATAATAGGTACATTTGTGTTTATTGTGATTTGTAACTTGGAAAAGTTCTAAAGAAAGCAGAGTACTGTATTTGTAAGTAAACAGTGATGCTTAAACTCTTAATTCTAGGTGCTTGCCCTGGGTTAATAGATACTAATTGCTATAACCATGAAGTATTGCCTTGGATTTGGTCTTCTTTTTTATTATTTTTAAAAGCTTTCTTTTATATCTCTATATTGTATTTGTCTGTCCCGTGGATGCATTGTATTTCCTGTCATGTTTAGTTATGCTTGTATTGCAAGTATTAAAACACATCAGAAAGAAATAAACTTTGATTCTGTTTTATTTATTTCATAATGTAAGTATTTAGAGTTTTCCTTTATGTTCTTATTGATTTTGACTCACTACAGTAAGTATTTATTATATGCATTTTTCCTGTTTTAGACTATGGTGGGAATATCATTAACCCACCAAAAAACAGAGAACAGGTTGATAAAGAGCATGAAGCAGGGCACCATCTGTATACAAGATCCCACAGTGCTTACTATGTTGGTAAGACAAGTTTAATCAATTATTCATTCATTCACTTTTTTATATTGTGAGTTTTTCAAGCATCAATTTAAAAAGAAATTACAAAATTGGCATTGTTTGAGTAATAATTGGAGCTTCTTTCATGCTAAATATTTTAGAAACTACAATCAGATAACAAAATTAAAGTCTAAAATGAATGAATAATTGTCATCAGTAACATAAATATATACATATTATTTTATTATATATATGTGTGTGTGTGTGTGTATGTGTGTGTATTGTTGACTATGAGTGACAATTAAAGTGCAAAGAAAACTTGAGGTGCCAATCAAGCAATTCCATTTAAATGAAACAAAAAAAGATTTAGTAATAAAATAAACAGGTGATCAATGGCGCAAGCAAGAAAAAAGCAAGCAAAAGAACTTTAGCCTCTGATGGCTCAATGCTTAGGGTCTGTCCTTGGAGCTTCGTCTTGTAGTAGGCTTGGATCAAGACTGATAAGCCTCCTTCCGGGAAAGACTGTTTTTATATGGTTTGGACCAGAAGGGGTGGGATATCTTTGAAAAATTAAGGCAGAGTTGTAGAGTAAAGAGGCAAGAGTGTTAGCGACAGCACCCCCTCTTATCCTAGAGTGGTATCACATACCTTATCTGAGCCAATAGATAGATAGATAGATAGATAGATACTTTATCAATAAGGTGATTCACAGAGACACATGTGTGAAATTATATATATATATATATATATATATATATATATATATATATATATATATATATATATATATATATATATATCCATTATACATGCTGTATATTCATTTCTGGTTTCTGATTTTATGAAGCTTATTCCTTATCATAGTGTCTCGAGTAGGTTTTCACCATATACTTCAGTTTCTTTGCACTAGGCAAAGATGAGCAGATTGAGTTAACCCGCAACTTTAAATTAGCCCAGTGTGACTATGTTTGTGTGATCTTGTGCCCTATTATGGATTGGTGTCTTGTCTTTGTATAGCTTCATATTTGAGTCTATGCTGCCGATACAGAATTTGTCTCCCTGCAATTCTACTTTGGAAAAAGTTATTTTGAAAAATAAATGAACACATGAATGAATGAAAATATCTATATGTATGCTTTCCAATAGTGTAGTTGGTTAGAATTTGATACAACAGCACATAAGACAGAAAAAAAATCACAACCATTCTATCCACCCATTTTCCATTTTTTTCACAATTTATGGTTGCATGAAGTTGGAGCTTTTACCATTAACAATGGGCACAGGTCAAGGACCAGCCATGGACAGGACATATGTTCTTTACAGGTCACACATATTTATCCAGGCATTTAGGTTTGTCAAACACAGTAGCTTCACTCATTTAACCCATGGAAGAAATTTTGCTCCCTAACAAGACCACAAGATGATACAGTGTTTTCTTATAGGAGTAGGTTAACCAGATTTTCATACTCCACAAACAGGGCACAACTTTATAACAAATTATTAAGCAGGTGGGGGATGCAATACATAAAAGCAGAACCTTCCCAGAAAAAATGGAACATCTGGTCAGCCTAGAGTGTGTAGGAGATACTTAAGATTTCTTATGATGTCAGTGAACATAAGTACAGATTTGGTTGGAGAATACTAAATTCAAATTACCTCCATTTTTTATGTTAATTTTGTAAAATTAAAACAGAAAATTCCCCCAGGCCTCAGACTGTCTCAATATGGGATATTTTTATGTCTTTGTAAAATTAAGAGGTGAGTGTTCTGTTCATGGGATAAGTATAATAGTAATCTGTAACATCTGAAAAAACAATACAACAATATTTATTGCACAAGAACATTCGTATAGCCTTTTTTTCAAATATAAAGTAAACTCCTATTCACTTGTTAATTTCATGAACACATTTTATTATTACAAGACTTTAAGGAGCTGGAACCTATCATGTTAGCTTTGGGATCAGCTCTGGAAAGAATGTCAGCTTGTTGTATGCCACACATGAACAACACCTACAATGACTAAAAAGAATCCATTATAGAATCAATAATTAACCTAACAGGTACATTTCAGTATGTGGGAAGATTTCACTGTACCCATAACATATACTCATGGGCATGGGTATAATGTGTAGTCTTTGCAAAAACAATGATAGAACTTGAAATCAAATCCAGCTTGAATGATTTGTGATATAGCAGAACTAAACACTGTAATATCATATTATGCTGAAGTTAATGTAAAAATGATCAAATAAATAAAATAATTAATAGTATGGTGCATCTTCATTAGTTTTAATTCTTTGTCTTGTACAGGCTGAGTTATGTTGCATTATTTTTCAGGTGAGCAGATGAATAGAAATTATGACTGGACAAAGTACACCAAAGACAGCAAATTTGGAAAAGCAACTCCTCATTATAATGATGGAAGACATGTAGCAAAATCCCTGCAGTGGTTAAATGACTTGCAAATGTTAGTTTCATGGATAATGTTATGGTTTTCTTTAATTTCAGCTCAACACTTAAGAATAATACATCTTTTAAGAGAAGCAGGATTTATTGCAGTTGAAATTACAGTTTAGCAGTTGGCCAGAGTTTTAGATTGGCTAGTGTGTCAGCGTGGCTTATTTTGAACTAATGGGATTGTTATACTGTGCAACTAGAAGAGGGATAAAAAATAAATAGCTGGCATGATGCTGAAACTAATAGAAATAGTATTGGATTGAGAAATGGGCCACAAATAGGAGATTTACAGGAAATAAAAAAACTCTGGCATTTAATATCATATTTGTATCTCTACATTTTTTTCTCTTAAGACAAAGTGAGTTAGCAAGTCTTAAAAATATGTTATAACAAAATGTAAAACTCAGGGAAGATATTTATTTAATTTTATTCAGCCACTTTCTGTAGTAAAATTGTACAGCTATAATAAAATCAATGACAGTATATAGTAATATCATAAATGCACTATGTTAGCAAGAGGCTAATTTGTTGTAATATTCCTTATTATAGTAAATCTGTCTTTTAAAGTCACTAATGATATATTAGTATACTGTATGTTTTTTTTTTCTTTGAAAAGGAAAAAAGCTGCAAAAATAGTCCTGAAACGTAATGAAGATTTCAGGGAGAGAACTCAGCATGAACTTGGGAAAGGACTAGATCCGTAAGCTGAGCATAATACTTTAACATTTGAGTTCAAACATCAGCAACATAGTAGCAACATTTTAATATTTTTTATGATTTTAACATTTTTTAAATTTTAATATTTTTTTAAATGGTTGTTAGTAGGCAACCTTAATAACTCAAAGTACTGTATTTAATATTTATGTTCTCCCAATGTTAATCTGGGTTTCCTGACACATTCTAAAAACATGCCATTAGGTCGACTAATGACTGTAAAATGTCCTGGTATAGACAAGTGTGAGGGTATGTGTTATATTTGGGTTTGGTAGTCAGATATTCTCTGTAGTTGAAAAAGTTGAATAATGGTTATGTGAATAGCCATTTTAATTTTTACTTTTCTAAAAGTATGGATTCTAAAATGTAAAAAGTAGTTTATTTTCTACAGCCATATGAGTAATGTTGTGCAATAATGTTTCTGTCAATGTACAGATAAAGCTAAAAGTTTTGCATTAGAGGTGATTCTGTTTTTAAATGCAAGGTTGTTTTTTGGATTTTCTTTAGCTTATCCAGTTTGTACATAATCCATAAATAACTCATAGCTAATTCTGCCAACACAGCTTCTAAATGAAAGTATACAGGTTTAAATTAGATAAGAATCATAAACATAACTATAATAACTACTGTAATTTAACATGGAAACAATCTACTGATTCTAGTTGTTAGATATTTGTAACCAAAACTGATGATTATTATTAGTTAAACTTATATAATATCAACAGGTCAACAAGTGTAATTGCAGCATATTAAATGACTACATTAATTAAATTAATAGTGCAATATACTGTGTGTTTGTTTATTTAGACTCAATAATATGACATAGGCTGTTACATTCACTTTATTTGTTCAATTATTTAATGGTTTAATACTTTTATTTTTAAAAGTATTGCGGATACCATGAATGTCTCTCCTGACCACACATTTGGAATTTTGCTGCGTCCTGATGAATATGGTGGGTCACTGCATTGTTGAACAGTTATAAAAATGAATAAATTAGCATACAATGTTGTGCAAAAAGTGTAATATTTGACAATATTAATAATATATTTAAATATATTACTAATGAAGAGTAAATCCTGTAATATATATTTTTATTACTAAGAGAACAAAACACAAACAGTAAAATACAGTTCAGTTAAAGTTACCATCACAATAATGGACACATTGTGTTGCTATCTAAGTTGTGAAACTCTGCTTAGTAAAACATCTTGCCTGAAGAAGGGGCCTAAGTTGCCTTGAAAGCTTGCATATTGTAATTTTTTTTAGTTAGCCAATAAAAGGTGTCATTTTGCTTGACTTCTCATTACATCTGTAATGGATAACATGTTACAACACTCAAGTACTACATGATCTAACAGACAAACCTTATTCAGCCTTTTTAAAGATGTCAAGGCATCTTGTACAGCTTGTTTAATTCTATACTACAAATCTCATCTGTAGAATGAGTTGGTTCCTCCTAATGTCGAGGACATTTAGCGTTTCACTATTAAGCCTAGATTCAGTTGATTTTTTAAGAGTTTACATTAGTAGTAGATAATCATTTCTGAATTAAAACTAATACAGTCTGTATCTTGAATATCTGTAAGCATATGTGTTTCCTAGTTGTCCATCTTAGATTTAATTTGCATAATATAAATTTGTATTTGTTTTTAATTTCAGGAGTTGGTGATCTCTTGCACTATACACCTGCCCTCCAATTTCTGCGGGGGAAAGACAGACAACGTGCAGTCTTAGCTGCTATAAGGCAACATCTAAAAAAAGTGAATTTCCACAATTTCAGTACGTTACTGGATGCATTTCGACACTATGACAAGGTGATGTCACTTTTTTTGTGAAAAAGAACAATTGTAATAGTAGTTGTTTGTTAGCTTTACACAGTTCTTTTATTGTTTATGTAAAATTATTTCTGGGTGGTGAGTGTTTTGCAGTCTTGCCTCAAAGCTACGGGTACCTGTGTCTGATTTCTGACATGGACACTCTCAATAAATCTATCCTTGTGTCTATTTTAATTTTATCTGGACACTTTTATTTTTTTACATTTTTTTACTTACATGTATTTGTTTAGGTTAACAAGAAACCATAAACTTGCATGTGAATGTGATGAGGTGTATATATGAATGTGCCTGTTGCTGTTGGGCTACCCTGCAGCTCACAATAGTCAAAAAAAGGAAAACTGGTCCAGAAAACAGATGAGCAAATGAGAGGAAATGTTATTAAAAAATTAATTACCTACATTAATTACATAGAAGGTATACGTGATAGGGAGTTTTCATAAATACGGGTTCCTTTTAACAACAAGACTCAAAACTATATGATAAAATAGCTGGAAAATATTCACTTTATATCCTTTAATTTTGTCTTACAATTTGCCTGTGTTATACATAGCTGATTAGGTGCTACCCATAAAATGTGACAATTTCATTCAAATAACATCTTTATATGCTGGAGATATAGTGAACAGTACACTCTGTTTCTTATGTCTTATGTCAAATACTAATGCCTTGAAATTAAACTCATAATACAAAGAAACAGATATTTTCAAGGCATAGTATTCAATTAGACTATATAATATAAATATCTTCTCCAAATGGATACTGAATTGGTTTTTTGTAACCACCACATACTTTAGATATATTATACACTTTCTTATTAAATTCAGCAGAAAATAGTTTTATTTTAATATACAAGATGGTATTCAGGTTATGTTACAGCTCACATATACGTGTATATTAATCTTTTATGAAGACTTGTAATGAAAATATTTGCACATTAATGGTGCACCTTTTATGCATTATTTCCTTTCTCACTTAATGAAACATTAGAGTGGCAAGAGCGCTAAGTATAATGAGAAGATTAAAGTGAAGACTTGCCTGCAGTAAAGATGATGATTATTATTATTCAGTCAATACATTTAATACAATTACATATTTAATTCTTTTTAATTTACTTGCAGAACAAAGTATTAAACTTTAACCCTGAAGGACTGGTGCCCTATCCAGGGTTTGTTCCTGCCTTGAGCCCTTTGGTAACTGGGATATGCTCCAGCAACCCCCGTGACCATGTTCAGGACGGGGTTTAGTAAATGACTGACTGAAAAATGATTAAACTTTAAGGGCAGAAAGCAGATGCTACATTAACAAAAGTGTCTAATCCACTCAAGAGTCTAATATATTTGTTACATATTCACACTCTTCACAGATTCCTTTTGCGATTGCATCTATAGACATATTTAAGAAATGTAATTTTTTTGGTAATATCAGAAAGTTTACTGATAAGTGGAGACCTTTCAGAATACCTGGTCTATTTTAAATAGAAATTCTCAGTGTTCGAGGTAGAATTACAGTTTCTAGTTATAGTTTCTGCTGTTAACCTTTAACTTGATTGGCTAAAGCATACCCCATAGTCTAGGCCTGCACCTGGTGTTGGATGTTTTGCTTTGAACATAGATTAGCTAAATTGTTTTTATGCTCCGGCGAACAGAACACAGAAGAAATGTGGTTATAGTAGTGTGTTATAAAGGAAAACCAGAACCTCCCTTACCTTGTATTCTAATTTATACTAGTTTCCCATATTTTTATATTGTTTTAAAGTTTCCAATGTTTATTCATTATACTACAGAGCTGAAAATATTGTATCAACATCCTGCCATTTTTGTTACTTGTTTGTCTACATCCGGGTTGCAAGCAGCTAGAGAATTCCAGGCAGCAATGTCGACGGATAGGCACAAGTCCTGGATTCAATGTTCGGCCAACATAGAAAACAGTTCTGAAGAAACACCCCCAAAAGTTGTGACTAATAAACTTCTCAAATGAGATTTTTCTTTTTGTTTATCACTTCTGTAATGTTCCATGGCTCAAACTTCTTGGATTCATTTTATAAGAATGAAATTATACACAGTCACTGTGTTCTTTACTTCTCATGAAAGTGTTTGGGAAACAGTTGATTTTTATTTTAAGTGTTGTATTATTGCCATGGGGCAATTGAACAGATAAACAGTTACTACGTGGAGGCATGAAACAAGGTGCAAGCCCCATCTTGTGCATGGTTGTGGGGAGGATGAGAATTCCAGGGCATAATGTGGCTCTGTTTTATCTTTGTTTGGTGTCATGTTTAAAAGGCTTTGGTAATAAACACAGTGGGTGCCATTTAGCGCATTTTAAGATGTTAGCCATGATTTCAGATCACTGTTTTTAAAGGCATCAAGAGTTGAGTAGTTTGGTGTGTGCTCCTTTGTCAATCTATTATAGTCATATGCTACAATTCAATTTTTTTTAGTATTATCCATTAGTTCAATTTATACTCAGGTTCCCTGTAACATTTAACAATTCATGTATGTTCATTTATATTAAGTTCTAAATTTAGTCAATGTTGTTGCTTTTTATAATTTTTTGGTAAAATCTTTTTACATCTTATTCATTTTGTTTAACCAGTATTTTCTTACCAGTTTCATAACATAACATTCTCTAACCCACTTAATTTAAATCAGTCATTTATATCAATCTTTTATCTATTTTTTTTTTTTTACTATTTTGTTCAATCTGTTTAAATCTGACCTTCTCTACTTTTAATATTTGTTAAAGACTGTCTTTGCCAATATTTATTTATTATTATTAATAACAATCTCTATTTATTAAAGACTTTTTTAATACTTCTGACACTAGTACACTGGTTACACACTCAGTTCAGAACAAGTTTCAAGTTGGAAGATGCACAATTTTTCCATGCAATAACTTGCAAACTATATTCATATGCTGTGGACAATTTTTTTGGCTCTTATAAAACACACAAAGCAGTTAATATTATAAAATTACTAGGGGGCTTAACCCCCTGCTCGCTTCGCTCGCCAACCCCTGTGTTTGGTTAATCAGATATACAATTAAAATTTTTTTTTCTTTGGAATTGTTTCAATTTCATTATTTGCACTTTTATTTAAAAGCTTCATTAAAAACAATATTTTTTGGAGACACATTGTGACAATGCAACGTATAACTGACCGTAAGTGAATATTGTTTCTGTTTCTCTAATAAATAATCTGACTTTTTCTAAGGTTTGTCCCTGTGATTTATTTATTGCCATAGCAAAAGCTATCCTCACGGTAAACTGTAAACATTTTAATACGAATGGCGTATCACAATCTCCTTTGATGTGTAATGATATTCTCGGAATATATACATTACCTTTCTTTTTAAAATTTGCATCGCTTCTCTGTGATCATAAATATACACCTGACCGAATTGTGTATTCTTTGAAATTCAACTTTTCAAGTCATTGCTTTAACTGTTCCAGGAACACAGATTCTCATAGCGTATGGTCTCTTATTGTGTAAATCCACGTTGTGCATTGAATGATGCAAATGCAAAATGACTTTGTTGTCTACTCTTTGCCTTTTATTTCTGACCTAGATTTGTCCTACTCTTTTTTCAAGTACACCTGGTTCTGATGATTAATCACCTTTTGTTTTTCGGTAATGCGATCTTTTTTATCTTTTCTTTGATACTGTACCGACTGACATGATAAAGTGTCACAAAAGTTTTACTTAAACAATCGCTGACTTCGTAACCCCAAACACAACTTTCTAGCACCCTCTCCAATCCCTCATCCCCTACATCTTTCCACCCCCTTACCGCATCAATCAATACCCCGCTATCAGTATTCCATGCTGTACTCCGCCCTCCCTCAATCGGACCAAACAGCCACTTAAAACCAAAAAGGCCTCAACCTGGCTGGGAGGCTACAATACTTTCTAATTTTACTGCTTTCATATTTTGTACCTTTCTCTGCATGTGTATCGTGCCATCATTTGTTTGAGCCTTTTGAATTCCACTGCTTTCATAATCTCTTATCTGCCTTTTTTTCTCTCCAACGCCTTTGGGTCTCTATTCTCTGTATTGTCCTTGTACGCTTTATATGTGTTGAGAGCACATGATCTGTGTGCAGTACGTGCTTTTACTGCGACTGACTGTTTTTTGATGGGTGTGCTCTTATATGATATCTTTTGTAAGTAGGGTGCGTCTCTCAAGAATCTCATGTTTCACGTCCCCGCGAGACAGCCCAGGGACAAACTCTTGGCACTAAGTATCATGTTTACGGTCCCCGCAAGATGCTCCATGGCAAGTCTCTTTTGTCTCGCGGGTCTTTTAAATATCTACCGAGAACTTCTGAGAAGATCATGTATCATTGCCTTGCTTTTGCTTTCCAGGATTTCTTTTTATAATAGAGAGAAAATACTGAGAAAAAACCTGTTCAAACATGAGTAGGATATACAGTATAACCTTAAAAACTAGGAACTTTAAATTGGTCTGGTGTGAGTGTGTGTGCATGAGAATGTCCTTTGATGGACAAGTGTCTAATGCAGGGTTTTTTCTCCTAAGTATCCAATGCTCCTGTCCTTAAAACCATTTCATTGAAAACGTGGGCTGCTTTTAGCAATCAGATAGATGAATGGGTGTGTAGATGAACAAAGTAAACCATACAAAATAGAAGTTATAATGACTGTCTTAATGAAGTCTAAGCCAATTTCTTTGCGATTAGAAAGTTCTGTAAAAAAAATAAATGTTTACTTATTTAAACTTGAAAGATGAAAAGATTTATTGCAAAACTTCACTTTAAGAGAAAAAAAATTCAGGACAATTATGTCACCTCTGGGTCATTGGTTTCATTTCCTAGTGTCCATTTTCTGGTCTTCTTCTTTTACTTTAACAGCACTGGAATATATTTATTTTTCTTTATGCAGAAAGGCAATGGGACCATTAACCAAGAGGACCTGAAAGTTGTGTGCAGACAGTTTAATCTGGACTTAAACCCAGAGCTTCTGAATGCTTTAATTGAGTGCTGTGATGTTGATAAAGATGGACAAATCAACTTTTTGGAGTTTGCTAACTTTTTGAATTGGAAAGACAAAATGCCTCTCTCTATTTTGGAGGAAAACATACTCACAAGGGGTTTGTTTTATAATTTATTTATTATTATTGTGCATTTTCTGATTTTTTGTAACCTAAGTAAATACCAAAAAAACAACTATATTAAACATATAATGAATATTCAATTAACATAATTTTATACTGTATGTTGTGTATTTAAAAATAAACATTTTAAACAGAATTTGATGAGAAATGCAAGGACAAATGACTGAGTAATGAAGTTGTTTATCAATTGAATATTTGCTGTTTGTATATTTTCCATTGACATTATAATTATTTAGCTTTATCCATGGTTTTTGCAAATACTAGATGTAAAAAATGACAAAAACTTAAAAGCAAACTATCAGTAATAAACATTAAAATGGAAACACAGAATACATTGTGACGCAACATTTATTCACAAGTAGATTAAGTATAATTCAAGTTAAATCAAGACCAAAACTGAAACTCTAAATACATCCTACAATATTCATCTAACAAAATTAACAATGTGGACACATGAGTAGATTGAAATTAATAATTGGATTGGGCCACATAAAGGTATTTGGAGACCTTATTCTTCAATTAGAGGAGCGATGAAGATTAAACATTTTCATTTCTATCTCCCTATTCACTAAACTCACATCCACTTTTTCATGGCTATGAAGAGCCCAAGCTAATCCTAGTAGCACTAGGCTCAAGGCATTAACCAAAATTTGAATGAGGTGCTGGACCCTCAAATGTCATACTCATACACATATTGACACTTACTCATACTCCATCAGCTCAATTGATCTAAACTGCATATCCTTGGCATGTAAGAAGTAAACCAGTATACCTGGAGAAAACTGGGTGGGATTTAACCACAGTCCCTTGGAACTGTAATATGCTAACTTTAACCTCTCTACCACCACACCTGCAGAGAAAATAAATTGCTAAAATTTGATATAGGGATGATCATATCCTATGAAACAGAAAAAAAACATAAATCCATTGAATCACATAACACAGTCAAAATATATGTATAGATATTGTAGTGCAGTACTGGTGCTCATCAGCACCAGCCCAATGGATTCTTGCCCTTTATATTAATCTTTTCTGATGCTCCCTGTCTTTAGAAAGATAACTTGCTGTTGCAATGCAAGATGCAATATATTATACAACTTTGTCAGACATATTGTTTATATAGACTTCCTTGCAGCTGGCTCTGAAGTTGCTTATTTAAATGCACACTCATACTGTTGGTGACTCATCAGTGATACAGTCACAGGCTGATGCAACTTGCTGGCAACATTTCAATTGAGATTCTCCATAGTATGAGGAACCTGGAAATTGCTGCCATGACAAAATCTGTATGGGCAGTGCATGCCTCAGTGTGGCTCAAAATCTCCAATGAGCAGATTTACTTTAAAAAAAGGCTTTTCATTATTATGACAGACAAAGCACTTTTACCAAAGTTCTGAATGACACATACAGAAAACAGGGCTGCTCCAAACAATTTTAAATCTGACAGACAGCATTTTACTTGGAACCTGCTTTATACTAATCTTAGCTAAAATACAATGGAACACTACCTGAGAAATTACCTAAATGAAATATATAAGCCTTCAAAAGTTGACATCAACGTAGTGTCAGTTTTAAAATAATTACATGCAGGCAAAGCAGATGCAAATTCAAGAGGGTTTTCACATTAGAACTGAAAATACAAATCAACAAAGCCTCACAGACAGATCTAAGGGAGTTCCAGGCGCCTCTAAGCTAAATGACTGTTTGTAGGGATTTGCATAGCTGAGTTATCTGATATTTAGATGGCTGGCATGAGAAGACTACAGATGTCTATTCCAGATTATTTTTCTTATTCTTATTCTTATTATGGGCAGCAAATATAAATATTAATTGGTGTTGAATTAAATAACTTTTTAATTTAATAGCAGATTTTTAAGGACGATCCTATATCATATTGATGATGTCTGTTTCATAATATAGCCATTTGAAAGGTGATGTACTTATTCAGCTTGATTGGTGCAAGGGCTCTTGGATCAGTATTGTGAATCTTTTGTAATTTCTTGACATTTCATTCAGAAATTCCATTAAAGAGAGACCTGCAGTAATTCAATAGATAATGAAGTCTTTTATAGATAAATCAGTTCTTTTCCTCTAAACCAGTGACATGAATAAAGTAGCAATATATAACATTTTGGAGGCTAACATAAAAATGACTAGCAGAAATGAAAACCTTGCTGAATACACTGTAATTACAAAATAAGAACAGAGCAAACCTTATATCTTGGACATTAGATTTCCATTTTTCCAGTTTGAAATATAGTGTAAGATTCTTAAGTGTGTCTCAGTGTATTCAACTGTAATTCTTTTGACTAATATTTTGAATTTGCTTCTACACAGTTTTAGTACATTAATTCATAATTGGTAAACTGGGAAGCTTGTTGTATGTGACCTTCTTACATCAAAAAAATGATTGTTGCCATTAAAGAAAAGAGATGTCATGTTTTATCAAATGTTGCATCTTCACTATATTTATATTAAGTACTTTACTATATGCAAATACCTGTAATGTTATTTGCCTTACACTGACTCTATTGATAACTGTATAAAAAGGCACTTCTGCATGCTAATTATTCTATGGTTCTTTTAGTACATGAAATGTCTTATATTATGCTTCTTTTGCAGATAACAGTTGTCACTGATCCTGTAATAAGAAACGCCTGTGCTGTCATCCATAGCTGATTAACTGAAGTGTAGTATTTGATTCTTTTAAACAAACACTGCTTGAATAGGCACACTTTGTTTAACAAAGAAGTTGTTCTCCTCTACAAATTCATTTAAACTGATTTCATTATGTATTGAACAAGCTATTGTTTATTAAGCAAAACACTGTTATGCACCCTTAATTAGGCTAATAGTAACACCGTAAAAGTTAGCAGCTGGAACTGTCTTTTAGACTCAACGTAAATGTGATAAGCTAGCAAAAGTTTTAATGGCTATTCTAAAATTTTGTATTTGTTTTTTTCCAGGAAAGAAGAGAATGGTGGAGGAAGGTGTGACCAATGAAGGCCTTGTTACACCTGATGATTTACAATGTGAGGGCTATGTTGTTGGAAAGGCTCTGAAAACCCTTACACGACCTAACTCTGTTCCACACAATTTTTGTACCTCATCTTCAATGATTAATGCAGTGGTTGGAGGCCCCTCAGCTGCAGGTAAGCAAACCCATGGATCATCACAGTCTCTTTGATGTTCATGAATATACAAAACTGATTTCAGCTTATGGTTAAAAGTGAAAGGTGAGCAATAAGCCTTCTCTTGATGCTAACATTCAAACCAGTTTTTGTAAAATTATGTGCTTGATTTTTCATGATGTTGAGGGTGTAGTCCATACTGCTTTCATGCATCAAAAGGCACCCCTAGGTGGTCAATTTTATGCAGATTCGCTTTGGTGTTTGCAGCAGTAAATGAAAATAAAGCACCATCTTGAGCGTTTGACAACCGTCTTTTTATTCATAACAGTTCTTCCTCTTACACTGCATGTATTGAAAAGGCAGCTCTACGAAATGGTGGACATTATCTCTAGACCTGCCCCCTTACAACTGCTGTTTCCCATTCTGGAGGGCTACCTCCATGAAAGCATTATGATTAAAATATAGGCCATCTACAGAAGAGAAGTTACATAAACAAGATAAAATGTTTAATTTCAGTATCATAGGAAAGCTCTGTGCACATTATAACAAATGTATTAATGTTAATTATGTTGAAAAATAAATTTTATCTGGACTTGTTAGAGTTTCTATGGAAGTTCTTTCCCTCTAAAAATGGTGTTATTTAGCAAAAGAATTACATCATTTCACAATAATTATTGTGTTATTTTGCAACTATTATTGCATAACTTCATACAGATACTGCATGATGCTATCAGTCTCATCATGTCCATGCACATAGTGGTTGTCTAGTAACAGCTAGTGAGGAAGAAATTAAGTACAGTTATAGGGTGCAGTCTAGTGACAAGAATTGAACAGAAATTATAGGCATATAATGTACATTTAATCCTACATATGCTGAGGGGTACATTTATTCTGCCCAGTTTAGGGTCACAGATAGCCAAGTTATTATCTCAGCAGCACTGGGTGTAAGTCAAGAATCAACTGTTTGTACCCTAGTCCCTTTGCAGGGCTCAATCGCACACCCAAGCAGAAAATAGTGTGCTACATGCAATCCACCAACAGAAGCCTATAAATAAAATATCAGTTTTAATCCAGTTTTTTTGCTATACATATTTTGAAACAGCGTGATCTGTTGGCACCGTGGCTAATACTCCTACCTTGAATCTGTAGCCCTCAGGTTGGGGAGAATGGATGTTCTTTACTTCACATCACATGATGGACTAAGCATTTTTAGTAACTGAGAAGTACTAATGACACTTCCAGTGTTCATTATGAAAAGGGGTAATAATCTGCAGTTAACCACACTGTCCAATACCAGTCAATCCAAAATACAAGAGTAGAACAGGAAAATTCCATGGTACCTTCAGTAACATTCTTTCTATATGTTGAATCACCTGCGCTAAATTTACTAAACTCCAACCTGATTAAAGCTAAAGGTATATCTAAAAGCTTTGTTGAGTTCTTGTCCCTTGATTACACGCTATGCGCATGCTTAATCTGTCCCTAACTATCCATCAATAGCCGACCGAAGCACATGTATGCTCAACGATACTAAGAGCAAGAGGCACTATCTTTGCAAAAAAAAAAAAAATATTGCAATTATTATAGTGAAATAACAATACTTTAGTGAAAAAACACAATATCATTTTTTGAGTGGTGAGAATAAACCTCTGTAAAAGGTTTTTCTTAATAAATGAGGCAAAGACTGTTAGGTCCCCCTCATAAACTCTAAAAATGATAAAATTTGCACTCATAAATACACTGGAGTACATCATTAAATGAGACCATCCACTGATAATGAAAATTAAATGGTGCTGCACTTTTTAAGACATATTTTTACTGCTACAGATTTTATAGCTAATTACCAAGTAAGACACAATTAAATAGAAAGAAAGATACCAGTTCTGTATTTTCTTCCAGGCTACCGAACATGTGGAATTCCTTCAGTTCGAACTGACTTGGCAGCACCGTGCATTAAGAGAGTCAGTGACCGCACCAATTATGGGGATGAATCTGATGTCAGAGGTTTGGTTAACCCTTCACTGTACACCTTAAAAGGAGTAACTGAAAAACACCTCTTCATGTCAAGATCTAAGTCTGAGGTATTCTCATTTTTTTTTCTTCTACATTATACAGGTATATCCAATGATTTTTACCTAGCAAACCTAATGTGTAAAAGCTTGAGTCTTGTGAATTATTATTCATCTATGTTAGTCCATACGCCTGTTTATGGCTGTTCATATTTATGTTTAGTAGTATACTGTGGTTACAGGGACTGGTATGGATCCTTTTTTACTTCCAAATGTATTCTTTTGTTGTATCTGCCGCCTTTCTACTCGTGTCAATACCACTGTCTGCACTTTTAAGTTATATGCTATCTTTGTAGCTGTGTGTTGCATAAATCCATTTTACGATCCCACCTAGGGTCTAATATTAAAAAATATTAGTTTGCTATAAAGTACTGGATCATAGTGGTCATAGCCACCCTGGCACTTGTGCCCTTAATATGGATTTAAAGAGTAAATCATATACTGTAAAAATACATCTGAGATACCTGCAGTTCCTAGTTATCATATTTTATGGACTTTTCCAATGATATGCCTAAAACTTCCATTGGAGCAGAATTCAATCTTTTAGAAAACTTCCATACTTTTCAGCTTGCCTCCTCTAACACTCTTCCAGTCCAGAGGTTGTAAATGGAAGAGAAACCTTCTTGCTATTTGGTGAACTTCTTGGTTTGGCTTTGGCTGACTAATCTGGACTGCCAGCTTTGCTTTTGGGATATGTTCTTTGTGGCACACATCTGATTTCCTTTTGAAAAAGAAAGCAAAACAATCATATAGAGTTCACAGCATCCTTTTTATTAGTTTTTGCTGTGTTGCCAGCAGGCTTTGCACAAGAAAAAAATGTATAGATATCAGTTCTGCAGTGCATTAAGTTACTGTACTGTATGTCCAAGGTCTTCATGAACTTCATGAGTCAATGACTTCATCTGCATACAATACATGCTGTACTTTAAGCCTGGGCCAGCTGTACATATCAGAGGTGTGTCACCATTTACTCAAGTTTAGCCATTTCATTTCCAGCCCCCCAATGTTTTAAAATGTACATTAGTTAAACCATTTTCTTAATGTGGTTTTATATATCTTAATATGTTCTTTTATATAGAGTTTAGTCAAGTACTGTATTTATATGGTAAGGACTGTTTTGTCCAAAAAGTATGAAATGTAAGCAAAGAGAGAATTTGTCATTTTGTTAAGTTCTAAAAAGTAAGTCTTGCAGCCTATACTGCTTTATAAGAACCTAGCCCACAGCTTTTTAAGGTTGATTCATCATGTAATGTGGGGAATTACAAAGTGTTTCAAATTCATATATGTATTTTTTTTTTCAGATTGCTACTATATTTCATAATACTGGCATGGATATTCCTGAAGATACTTTTCAGCAAGTCTGGAATTTAGCTTCTAAGCAACATCGCAAAGGACTTGTCTGTATAGAGACATTTAATAATGCTCTGAATGAAATTCAGAAATGTAAGATTCGTTATATGCAGTGAACTTCAAATTTCTTTTAAGAGGTGCCGTTTACATTAAAATTTATGTTTAAGTTTTACATTATTAACTTTTAGTCATTTTAACCTAGATGGTATTATATTATGCATTATTTGTGTCAATTAAAAAACAAAAGGATAAAATAAAATCTTAATGAAACAATACAATGAAACTATACAATACATTGTTAATGATTTTTTAAAATAAAATTATTACTTCATAAATTCATATTTTTAATTTAAATGTTTAAAAAGGGTGGCATGGTGGCGCAGTGGGTAGCGCTGCTGCCTCACAATTAGAAGACCCGGGTTCGCTTCCCAGGTCCTCCCTGTATGGAGTTTGCATGTTCTTCCCGTGTCTGTGTGGGTTTCCTCCCAAAGACATGCAGGTTAGGTACATTGGTGATCCTATATTGTCCCCGGTGTGTGCGCGCCCTGCCCGGGATTTGTTTCCTGCCCTGTGTTGGCTGGGACTGGCTCCTGCAGACCCCCGTGACCCTGTAATTAGGATATAGCAGGTTGGATAATGGATGGATGGATGTTTGCAGTCAACAATACTGGTCAAATGTAATCATGGGAAATTCTTTTTTTGCAATTTCTCTAAATGAAAGGCCTACACTTCTAAAGGTAACGATGCTCTGACTCATTTCTTTTGTTGATTGCTGTTTTCTTGACATTATCAGTGAAATATTGTCCAAGTAGTATTACAGAGGGTGTGGTAACACAATCTGTTCCAACTCTGCTTTAACCCAGACACAGGGTTTTAAGTAATCAATGGAAATTGGGACACCTGTGCAAATTCTTTGCTTCAGCTTACAAGTCTTAATTTATTTTAATTGCTGCAAAACATTTGTAGGTAGTAACCTATTAGTTGTTCCCTGAAGAAGGCCCATTTGTAATATTTTGAAATTTCCTTTTTCAGTTTTTACTAACCTAAACTTTACATCTAAGCCCCTGGCAGTTTACTGCTTACATTTTCACCATTTTTGGTCATTCATTGCATTTCTACTGATTAAATTTGAAAAAAAACTGGTAAAACTGATGTGTTCTAAAACTTTTGACTGGTGTTGTATATAGTACAGTTTACAGTGTAATATTTTGCTTTGTATATTTTGCTCACAATTTAATGATTAGATTTTACTTTATGAAATGTTTAGAATACTGGCTGCACAAATACACCTGAAACACATCTATAAATAATATCAATTTAATGTAAAAATATACCAGCAATTATATTATATTTTTACTTTTTTTCCATCACTTTTAAAATCAAACTGACTTTTCAAGCTAATTATTGGTTAATATATTTGAGTTAACTGAAATTAAAACAGTTTTTTTGGAAGCAAATATATTTTTGTATGCAAACATGTATCTGTGTACATCAAGTTTGAGGATAATTGGAATTTTGGTTTCCGTGTTTCAGTAACACTTTGTGCACAAATATTCAGCATTATCTAAGTTAAAAATGTTTGGATCTGAAACCATCCAGGCTGTTATTGTCTAATAATCAGATCATTTTATGACCTGACCTAAGGCCATATATAAACTATTTTGTATAGTAATGCTTTTTAGTATATTAAATTGAGTCCTAGATACTAGGATAGTATGCTTTGAAATTCAGTTTTTACAAGTTTGATTCTTAAGCAGAATGTTTACATGGCTGTGGTCCAGTTCATATATGTCCTCATTGAAAATCATCTGGAAAAGTAGAATAATTAAGGTATCTTGAAAAGATTTATAGAGACCTACACATGTGCAACGTATCCAGTGGTTTCCAAAATGCCATTAGTGTTAATAATAAGCTATGCTAAAATGGAATACTTTTAAATATATGATGTTGAAACAAAATAGTAAAGAGCAAAGTGAAAGCGCTGGGGTCTTCTCAAAGCTCCTGTTTATTAGCAGCGATTAGCGATGCTAATAAACAAAGAAAAATGAAAAGTAAACTGAAGTAACGAGTGTTAAGTTCTTTTCAAAAAACAAAGGCTTCAAGTGGGCTAGAGTGTCTCCTACAAAGGTGGGTCCAAAGTGAACGCCAGCTTCTGACTGGGTCTGTTTTATTATCTGATTTGGACTGAGAAGGCAGGAATTTGAGAAGCATGTCGAAAGTAAAGTCATTTGTGGGATCATCGTCATCTCTGGAGTGGAAGAAAAAAGAGAGGTTAGTGACTATGTCTCATTTAAACTCTTCCCCTATTTTATCTCTTGTGCAGAGCCCCCAGCACACTCCCATAATGCATGTGTGTGACAATGAACACCGTATTCTGAGTAATGAACTGAAATCTTAAAACATTCTTGAAACGTTAAAGTTCACAGCAAATAAAATCTGGTTGTGAAAACTTTTTGCTAATATTTAACACCTTTTCAAAATCATATTTTTAATTATTGTGCATATTTTTGGTTGCATAGTAGTATAGTGTGTACTGCTTACAGTACGTATTACAGATCCAGCATCCTGCATTAGCATACCATGTCTAATCACCATTTCTGAGGAGTTTGTACATTCATTGTACATTCATTACATAACACTAGCGAGGAAAAGCTAACAAAAGTCTTACAAAATTATCCTACCTTGGCTCCAAAGAGCATAAAAAAGTCAAGTAAGAGATAAAGACCAAAAATAATCTTCAGAAATACAGAGCAAAGAATGTCATGAATTCAACGATAAGTAGTTCCACAGAAAAAATCAACTCACCTGCTCTTATGTCACACACAGCATTAACAGCAAACACCATAGAGAAAAACCCTATGAAGGTTCAAATCTCACAACCAGTAAAGTGATGCAATCAAACATGGGCGGCATCAGGATAGTGCCAGCAGCATTTAGTAATTAACAATAAATCAATTCAATAAAATCAATAAAAATAAATGAAACACTTAGCTAATGCCAATAACGGTGAAACCCCATATTTACCACAAATGTTTCTTCAGAAGCCAGACTCATTAAGCATTCTGCCATGAGGAGGCTTTAAATCCCCTCTTAGAGTTTGCTGAATCACTTCCGGGGCTGGGGTGGACTTAACTTTGGCTGCAAAAATAGAAGACTAGAACTCCTCTTGGCAGTTTCTGGTGCCCCTGAACTTCTGAATCTTCAGTGACTTTTAAAGAACTGGGTTCCTTCTGCAGCCCCCTACCAGTTTGGTGGGAAGGCGCTGGCCCTATATCAGCCCTCCATTGCCACACACTTGTAAGCTGGAAATATCCTTGATTAATTTTTTTTCTTCTTGTAATTAAGGTTTATTTTCTCTGTCCTACCAAACATATAGTGAAATTATTTTAAAGGTCCTTTTTTCATCAAGTATCAAATGGAAATTCTGAAAATCATAAATGATTCACAGAAGTAAACTTCTTTTTTTGATATCACAATCATATATAATTTAATGATATGTATGGCAGTTACCTTTAAAAATTAAATATATTGTGTATCTCCAGCCGAACCCTGATGTGCCTCTTTCACCCTGTGTTCCATTTCTAGAATTTTACTTTTACCATTTTCTCTTAGATCTGTCAGTACTCTTTGAACCATCACTCTTCTTTTTACTGTTTGAAGTTGTGTCTGATGAGTTCCCTATCTTCAAAATGTTGTGTGACATTCTGAGCTTCACATCCCTTTCAGGAGTGTGATTCATAAATAAAAATTTTGAAAGCTAGATTTCTCTCTAGCTTGACCTTACTGTATAAAGTGTCTTTCACTCTGCCTCACAGGATGGAGAAGTTAAATAATTACCAGAACTACCATACTAAGACAAGTATCACTGCAGACTGAGTATATTTTCTTTTATGGTGGAACCCTGCAATAGGTTGATATATTGTTAAATCCTCAACTTGAGCCCTTGAGCCAGTGCCAACAGACTTTTTTTAAAGAAGTCTCCGATGTGCTAATTGATAGTGTACTCGAGATATTTAGCTCTTCTTTAGATATTGTTGTCTTCCCAGGTTCTCTAAAGGCGGCAGTAGTAAAAACTCTGCTCAGGAAAAATAATCTTGACTCCTCTGTCTTGGACAATGTTATTTCTAACTATTTCTAACCTGCCTCTTTTACGTAAAATTCTAGAAAAAGGTCATTTTCATCCTGCTGAATCCAAACACAAGGTCACGCTGTAGCCAATCCCAGCCAACACAGGGCACAAGGCAGGAACCAATCCCGGGCAGGGTGCCAACCCAACACAGGACACACACAAACACACACTAGGGACAATTTACAGTCGCCAATCCACCTAACCTGCATGTCTTTGGACTGTGGGAGGAAAACCACACAGCCACAGGGAGAACATGCAAACTCTACGCAGGTAGGACCCAGGAAGCGAACCCGGGTCTTCTAACTCCGAGGCAGCAGCACTACCACTGCGCCACCATCAACTAGATCATTACTTGAATAAACATTCTATTCTTAATAAGTTTTAGTCAGGTTTTAGAACAAATCATAATACAGAAATTGCACTGGTTAAAGTAGTAAATAACTTGTATGTTAATGCTGACACAAGTAAAAAAAATCTATTCTTGTTTTCCTAGACCTACGCACAACATTTGACACCATAGACCACAGTATTCTCCTAAATCTTCTTAGACAATGGCTGGGACTCTAAGGTAGCATCTTAAATTCATGTAAGCCTTAATTAACATATAGAGGTCTCTTTGTTAGTTGTGGTGATTGTAGTTTGAGGATCCATGATATTAAATACAGGGTACAACAAGATTCTTTTCTTTACCCACTGTTGTTTTCAATCTTCATGAACCCATTAGACCAGATTATCTTGAAACAAAAGGTGAACTACCACACTTAGGCAGATGACATGCAACTTTAATTATCTATGGCACCAGATGACCCTGACACTATGAGCCCTCTGATCCAATTTCTTACTTGTATTTTTGAATGGAATGAGTAGTGATTTCCTCAAGCTTAATAAGGAAAAAATCGGGGGTGGTCTCCCCTGACTTTCTCGGATACTCAGATATGGGGATGGATATTTGAGGAGTAAACCACAAGACAATGATTATATTTTTATATTATGTACAACCATCAACAACAAATCAAATCAAATTAAAAATATATTAAAAAATTATAATAAAAGTAAAGTTGAATAAATTGGACTCTGTAGCTGCACGAATAAAAGGTAAAGTACCACTTCCAGTTAGCAGAAATAGGCCCAAAGTTGGATCGAAATCTACATTTTGTACCTAATACTTGTATGCAGAATTTGGTTGACCTAAGTGAAAGCATACTCAAGTTATCATATTTATATACACACACAGAGACATAATTCCAAAAACGGCATTTTCTGACTTTTTCGGTCTAAAACATCGAGATTCCTCAAAATTTCGAAATGGAATTTTTGAAGGTTTCCAATACTTTCCATAGACTTCGTATACAATTCAGGGAGGTCTAAAACATTGAGATTCATCAAAATCCATCCATCCATTTTCTAACCCGCTGAATCCGAATACAGGGTCACGGGGGTCTGCTGGAGCCAATCCCAGCCAACACAGGGCAGGAACCAATCCTGGGCAGGGTGCCAACCCACCGCAGGACACACAAACACACCCACACACCAAGCGCCAATTTAGAATCACCAATCCACCTAACCTGCATGTCTTTGGATTGTGGGAGGAAACCCACGCAGACACAGGGAGAACATGCACAATCCACGCAGGGAGGACCCGGGAAGCGAACCCGGGTCTCCTAACTGCGAGGCAGCAGTGCTACCACTGCGCCACCGTGCCGCCTCATCAAAATCTCGACATTGAATTTTTGGACGATTATAATACTTTCCCTATACTTTGTATATGAGAAAGTAAAAACAGAAATCTTAGTTATTGACAAAAATGGAAATAATGAAAGTCTTGATTCATTAGCATTAAAAATCAAGGTAAAAGTAAAGAATTTAAGTGTAATGATAGACTCTGACCTAAAATTTAAATCACACATTTACCATAGTAGTGTGTTTTTTTCAAAACACTGCAAGATGCTAAGAAATTAATTCATTCTTTTAATAGTATTCTGTTTATTATTTCAAGAACTAAGTATAAAAGAAGCAGTGAAGCATCCTTTAGCTGTTATGCATTAAAAATCTGGAATGCTCTACCAAAAGAGATACACCAGGCAAACACCATGGAACATTTTAAGAAATGTTCACTCAAAACACAGTACTTTTATAGCCCAACCTCTTAACTTTGATGGAAAAAAATGTCAAGTTTCCATTTCAAGTTGTTATTTCATGTTGCATGCAGTGTCACTTATAAATAAATAAAAGAAATAATTAGGTAAATACATTAAGAAATAAGCAACATAAATGTATATCATTACATGACAAGTTATTCATACACTCACATTTCATGTTTTGTATTTGTTTTTGTCACATTCCACAGTACTTTCATTCATTCACATATTTATTTATATTTTCCACAATATTCCTTCATACATGAACAGACCTTTCAATAGGCTGATACCTCATCCAATGTCAGTTACTGCCTTGCCTTCCTCCCAGTGCTGCTGGAATGGGCTCCCAGCAACTCTCAGTTGGAGAAACCAGGTTTAACAATATTGTTTAGATTTCTGTTTTTATATCAACTTAAAGCATGTTATACATCTGCTTCCTAGGTGAATCATTATTCACTGTGGTCCAGAATATATAAAATGATGTCAACTGAAATTGCCATCCATCATACCATCTTCCAAACCTGCTTATCCTTAGCAGGGTTATGGGGTAGTTGGAACTTATCCCAGCAAGCACTGGGTGCAAGGAAGGAAAACTCCCTGAACAGGGTGCCAGTCCATCACAGGGTGAATTTGTTTTCTAAAAAACTGCTGACATTTGCACTATTGATTATTCATTTACTTATGCAATATACCAACATATTTATGAGAGGCTAGATTTTCAATTAAGGGTTTATTTCATTTTTGTTTTTTGTTTTTATTCTGTAAATAATTTAGAAAGGGAGTGGTCCATAACTTTACTTCCTAGACAGATGCTTTTCAAGATTAGTATAAAAAGCAGTCCTGCTGTAAACATGTGTTATTCACTAGTTATTAGTACACTAGTTTGCATCTCAGCCCTAAGACAAAGATGTCAGATTGTGCGTAGGCTAAGCATATGGCCTTTTTATATAAAAGTTGAAAAGAATTGCAGCTTATCAACGTATCCATATAAATCTATCAGAGTGGGTTTATTTTCTTCTTAAATCATAGATGTAAATTCATAAATACTGCTAGGTAAATCATGAGCTTCTTTAAGAAAATCTGGTTATTTTTGTAGAGCATTTTTTATATTCGGATCTCATACGCATTTATTTTCAGCAGCAGAAGTAGCACAGAAAATCTTAATTGCCACTGTCTTTGAGCTGTGTCAGTAGTTAGGACGACCATAGAAATACCCAAGTTTGTGTTGTTTGTTGGTCTCACTGGGATAATTATGGTAAGGCACAGTGATGACACGAGAAGAATTATACAGTATGTCTTCCCCTGCTGTTTCCCAGTGTGCCATTACAATATTGTTCCTTTTCGTAATTACCATCAGATATGTAATGTAATGGGCACCTGGACCCCTAGTGGCACACACTCTCATAAAAGTGAATAAATACTATATTTTATTTACAGAAGCATAGGCTTGATACCACCTAATAAATGAAACAAAATTCATGTGGTGATGGCACCCAGGTGGCCCATGCCTAGCTCTTCTATTCTGGGTTCTTCTCGTCCCCAAACAAAACTGTAACAAAGGTGTTTAATCCATTTCAGTTTTTTAATATGCTGGAGCCTATTCTAAAAATCCTATGCACAAAGCTGGAAACTTCTCTGGAGAGGGAGCCAATCTATTGCAGGAACCTCTCACACACACATTTAGCCAATTAGCCAATTTAGAAAGAGAAAGAACAACCTTCTGTACGAAAATCCAACACTGACTCCAGAAGAATGACTAGACTCCACTCAGACAATGTTCATTAATAAAGCAGCAGTACTAACCACTACATCACCGTGCCACACCAAATATTTTTTTTTTGTTCTGTAAGGGAAGTTGGGAGCAGGGGAGAATAAGTTGGGGTTTAGGGCAAGGCTGAATTAACCATAGATGCCTACTGAGTCATGGCCTATTTTTGCATTTTAAAACCTGCACAGCAGTCCCAACACTGTGCTATACTTTTATTATCAGCTCACCACTATTTCTGCCTATCAATATACACTCAATAACCTGTAATGACAAACTGAAAACATGTTTTCTGGAAGGTTTCAAATTTACTAAAAATCAAAAACTGAAATCTCTTATTATTTTAAGTGTTCAGACCCTTAATTCGGTACATTGTAGAAGCCCCTTTGACAGCAATTGCAGCTTCAGGTCTTCCTAGGTCAGTCTCTACAAGCGTTGTACATTTGGATTTGGGTAGTTTATTCCATAGTTCCTGGCAGATCCCTTCAAGCTCAGTTAGATTGGTTGGGAAATATCTGTAAACTGCCATCTTCAGGTCTTTCCACAGATTTCCTTTGGACTTTGGCTGGGCCACTCAAGGCCAATCAGAGACTTCTCCCAAAGCTGTTCCAGTGTTTTCTTGGCTGATTTGTGTCATAGTTATGATGAAAGGTGAACGATTGTCCAAATCTGAGGTCGAGTGTTCTCTAGAACAGGTTTTTCTTCAATGACCTTTCTGTATCTGCATTTGGCAGTGTTCATCTTTCCTTCAATTTTGAACAATTCTCCCTGTTCATGCCACTGATAAGCCCCTCCATAGCATGATGATACCACCATTATGCTTCACTGTAGGGACGGTATTAGGCAGGTGATAAACAGTGCCTGGTCTACACAAAAAAAATCTCCCCAAAGCTTTCAATTTTTGTGTCATCAGACCAGAGTTCATTTTCTTCATGTTCTCAGAGTCCTTTAAATGTCATTTGCCGAACTCCAAGCAGGGGTTATTTCTTACTCTAATGGTACTGCTGGAGACACTTCTCATTAAAGCATGCAGTTTTAGATTGTAATTGAGAAATAATATTGCAATGAGTATAAATTAAATAGTTTTATGATTTATTCAGTAATGATTGCTTTAAGACACTAAACTTATTTTTTTTTACAAAGAACTTTAAGGACTGCTGTTTTTATAGAGTATAAGTTCAAAAACAATATAACCATTGGAATTAGTTAAAATTCATAACATGATTATAGTGAAAAGTCAAGCAAAATGACTCCCTTTATTGGCTAACTAAAAAGATTATAATATGCAAGCTTTTGAGGCAACTCAGGCCCCTTCTTCAGGCAAGATGTATTACATCTTGTACAACAGCCTAGTACTACTAACATGATTATGATAAGTGACTCTTTTTTTGCTGACGCTGTTTGGAATTTGTAAAGTGATTACATAATTAACACAAGAGAATAAACAATAGAAAATGATATTATACTTTTAGTATTTGCAGTTTGCAGTATCAACCATGATTAAAATGAAAATAATAATATTGTCTTCCACATAGCTTATTTTGAGTAAGGGAAATAATTTTACTAAACTACAAGTCATATTTTAATTCTGTCAGCAGAGGGCACACTTGTATTAAAGCAAACATCCACGCTTGCCTAGAAAAGGATGTTTCTACAGTAAAAAAGCAATATGCTGGATTTTTGAAGGTAATTAAAGTATTAGACTAGTTTGAAGCATTGTAGTGTGAAACATTTTTTCAGATTTTTATAAATACATAAACTATTGCCCAAGGACACAATGGATTATACATGTTGAAATAATTTTGTTGTATAGC
Organism: Polypterus senegalus; assembly: GCF_016835505.1. NCBI lineage: Eukaryota > Metazoa > Chordata > Cladistia > Polypteriformes > Polypteridae > Polypterus > Polypterus senegalus. The sequence continues at coordinate 42,863,800 of NC_053168.1, forward strand.
AATATGTGCAGGTACATATGTTTTCATACTATAGGTAGTTATACATTTAATTATTTCTTTTAAAACTGAAAAGCATTTAGTTTGGCTCAGATAATGTCAGCTGAATACATTACAATCGGTTATTAAATTACAGTATAATATAACATATGTGCTAGCAAATTTACATACCCTAAAATTTTATTTATTCCTTTGTCTCTTTGAGACTATTTATATAAAGCCACATTAATGGAAATTGAGCATTTTAGCTGCCCACTGTCTTAATTTGTAGATCAGTTGTTTTCTTAAGATTTGTAAATTGCCACCTGCATTTAGCTCATAGGCAATAAGAGCCAAGTAAGGTTTTAATTAACCCTAATTAGTAGGCGTAGGTGTTTGATTTTCTGCTATATTTAAAAGAGGAAATGAAATGAGATTTTAGCAGCATAAGGTGACTAAATCAACTTTGTGACCCACAGATCAAGGGTGGCTTTAGTTTCCATTAGAGTGCAAAAATAAAGAATACTCTCAACAAACCTTGCATAAGCTTTAGAAGCTTTTCTAGCTAGCATACCATCTTACACTCTCGAAGCAGGATATCAGTAAGATTCAGTTTGTTTTATATTTTTTCTCATTTTTATTTTTGTTATTAGGAGGAAATGCCTGTTGAATAATAAAACAAATCATGTTTAAGCAGCTAAATGACAAGAAAGTAATAAGAAAATGTTCTTCGGAAACTACTGCAAAAGCAGAAAAAGGTATTACTTAATGTAAATTTTGATTGCAGTTTGCCTGTAAAGCACTGGGCAGCATGGATCAGGGTAAATATCCATCTCATCAGTCTGGGCTGTGTTATTTAAAACTGACCCCTTCCACACAAGCCTCGTTTTGAAGGTTTAAGGAACTGTATGAAGGAACATAATATTAAAAAAAGATAAAACATATTCAAAGACATTAAATAGAGAATTTGGCCCTTAATAAAGAGAAGAACAACAACTTTGTAATATAACATTTAATAAATGGACATACTGGATCTGGATGCTTATAAATGCAGGAGTGTCTTGAGCTAACAGTGGCCATGAGGAAACATTCCAAAAGGTTTACTCTCCTGGGTCTTTTTATAATTATATTACCTAATATTTAATTGTTTGCCAGCATGTAAGGGGCCCTCTGTGTGTATATAATGTACATAACTACTCCTTTCTTTTAACATACAGTGTGTGACTATTCACTTTTTATTGTACTGTAGATCACGAAAGAAGGGGAAAAAGAGAGTATTTTTGTGTTTATCATGATGTATGACTCCATGCTGGGTGCAGAGGATTTCATTCATCATTGACCTTTTTGTGTTTGCTCAGACACCCTAGTGTTTTACTTAAATATTAATATGACATTCCAAATTGAACAAAAAAGGAGAGGATAGTTTAGAACAGTATATTTTGATTCAGCACCCGTTACAGTATATGTATGAAACACTGTGTTCTCTAAATCTGAAAATTTCACACATATTAAAGCATTAACACTTTATGTCTGATCATGTACTGTTGTGTTTAAAACATATTAGTATGCCAGCTTTTGGCATATGGTGTGTGTGGTCTGGCTTACTTAACAGAATTTCAAGATCTCAAATTACTCTTTCAACAAGCTAATGTTTTACAGCTTAGGAACTGTTGGCAAAGTAGGTATTTATAAAAACATGTTTTAGAAGCAGTTAATGTGCAATATAGTATACAATTCATTAATATCATGTTCCAGCAGATCTGTCTGCATTGGTGTTCTTAAATTATATTTATAGGGATTTGTCAAAAAGGAATGTTACTGTGTCATGAAAACAGACACTAATATATATTTACACACCATAACAAAAGAAGAGCATTGTGTTGGAAACAAGTATATTTTTGGATTATTATTTCAGATAACTGTCTAAATCATGTGTTCGTTTACCCACCTGCCATAGGTATGCCTGCTGTACAAAACATTAGAAGGAGGTAAGAGACCGGGAGGGGTCCTGCAGCTAAAAGTATGGATAAATGAGTGCTGCACATAAACTTCAGGAAAGCAAAGTCACATAGGTGAATGCCATGGTGCCAGTCATATTTTCAATGGCCCTCATATAACACAACATACTGTATAACAAAGGTAATTATAATGATATTCTTATCTCTGTAAGCAGCATACAGGCAGTCCTGGAACACCTACCAGAAATCATCTCTAAAAAGTGTAAGACATGTCTCTGGAGTGCACAGAAACCAGGAGCCACAACATGGTGCTGGTAGCTTGGTGGGCCTAAGGCCAGATGTGATCCCTGGTTTGCTCAGATTCTCATTTCAACTGACTGTCCATGTCAGTTTTATGTAATTTTGACATCTGAGTTGGGTCACATGTCCACTGTTTTTTTTTTAGAGGAATCAGGTGAAAAACTTGCACCTTTCAAGTTAGTTTGGGGCTATTATATTATTAAGTATGCTGCATAGTGAATAAAGGTTTTAAATGGGTTTTGTGTTATTTACATCCTTCATTTATTATGTTCTTCAATGGAATACAATCTTATTTTGCTACAAGTAAAATGGGCCCATATAACCACATTTATTTCTGATAAAAGTATATTACAGGAAGTTCTCTGTAACAACCAAAGTAATTTATGAATATTAATATAAACTGTGGGTGGTATGGTGATTTATGTTGGTTTCCTCCAGGTGTTCAGGATTCTTCACGCCTCCCAGACGTGTAAATGTTAAGCCAAAGTCACATTACATGACATTTATTTGGAGGGGTTCTCAAACTTGATGGATGCAGTGGCTGATCTTGTTGCCTGATTATTTGAATAGTAATTGTAGAGGATGACAAATTAGACAACTCCATGATGACATTCCAACACAGTTTCACATTTCCAAAATATTGCAAGCTCAACCCTTTTTCTGAAATGGACAGCACTCTACAAATGCTTTTCACCTATGGTGGGTTCAGCAATAAATCAGCTCCTTTCATTTTTCTTTTTTGGTAACACTTTAGTTTAGATACTGCAATAATGCATATATTATGTGCTTGCTATTATTCAACAAGACCTTAACATATACTTACTGTATTTGGGTCTTCATAACACTTACAAAGCATCAGTAAAGTGTTTAATTATCTCTGATGTGATGGATGGCGGTCAGTACCATTACCTGACCAGGATGTCTTGGTAACGGAAGGACAGAGAGAGATGACTTATGAAGTACGTTATCTCCCCCGAGCTGCTATTTGGCACCTCCTGCTGAGGTGTAATGGCCCCTCAGAGTCCCACAGGGCTATATGGGACTTGGTATTGGTCGGCTCAGCCCTATTTTGTTCCAGGAATGCCACCAGGTGGAGGGCAAAGAGCTGCAGAGCTCTACTTTGGGTTTCTGCCACACCTGAGAGTAATTCCAGACCTCCCCAATGAGCCATTTGGAGTTCTCCTGGGTGCAGCTTAAAAGGATCCAGCTACCTCACAGAAGAAAGCCTGAGTCAGGAGGAGGTGGATGAAGCTCGCCTACGAAGTGTGGAAAAGGAAGGGGCCTACAAGACTCTGGAAAAATGTGACAGTGTTATTATAGTGCTTGTGTCTGTGGGCATCTGTCCTTGGAGACTGTTCTGGGTTCCTTTCCCTAAATAAAGGGGGCTTTTCTTGGACAGAGCTGGTGTCTCTGCCTGTTTGTGTCGGGTCGGGGCAACAGGTGTGCACCTAATTGCTAACAAAACTTCACTTTGGAGTCGTCTGCGCAGATTAACTGAGACATATTTCTTTTGATATTACATATTTATTATAAAACCTCTGAATCCTTCATATTAACAAGTAATTTTACCATCATGTCAATATGCCACACTAAACAGTGATGAATAACCTATCTACTACTGTTTTATAAGTGTTATGAAGATCAAAAGAAGCCTTTGTTAAGGTCTTGTTAAATAAGAGTAAATTAGTAGTACAGTACAATCCCTCTTAACTGGCCACCTCGGGACTGGAGCCATGGCCAGTTGCCGTTTTGGCCGGTTAATCCGACGCATACCTATTTTCATGTAGAAAAATATTTCAAAGGTACAGTATGTATTGTACCTCTTCGATGTTCCTGAAGAAACCATATTTACAAGGCTTCATCCATGATTTCATACACAGGTTTTTTTTCTCATATAATGACTGGACAGTGTGATGTAGCGGGTCCACAGCTCAAGTCAAAAAGGCCAGTTTTTAAATAAATAATTGTCGTACTCGAGGCTTAGCGAGGGGGCATGGTATGTGTGGCCGATCGGTTCAGCGGTCACAGAGCTGGAGTGACCGGTATGGAAGACGACTGGCCGTCGAAAGGCAGCAGCAGTCATGGAGGCTATGAGCTGGTTTAGCCCCAGCGTGAGCGCCCTGGCCGCTGGGGAAAGAACCCAAGTCTCGGTCTGGATGGAGTCCGACGTAGCCAGGGATCGGAGGGCTACTGGACCAGTGTGGACGGCAGCTGCACCTGCAGGTATGGCGACTCCCCTGTTGCGAAGCCCGATGGGAGAAGCTGGGGAGCCGCCAGGTAGAAAAATACTTGTTTTTTTTACTAATGGATTTTAACCTCCACTAATTCACTCATTTTAATGGATTATTTATTTAAAGAAGACTTTTGATACACTACACTTTATTTAATTTGAACACTGTTTTGTTGTTTGCTGTTTTTAAAATAACTCTCACCTTCCAGGAAAGAAAGGAGTGCATACATATAAAGAAGAACATTTATTCTTTTATATTTTAACAGGCCAGTTAATCCAGCCGGTTAATGTGAGGCCAGTTAAGAGGGATTGTACTGTAGATGCATTTCTGCAGTACCTAAAGTGTTAACTTCTTGATTCTTATTCTATTGTACATAAAATAAGAGACAACAGCCTCTCTTCTTTTTGCAAGTTCCAAAACACCATGTTAATTATTCCTTGTAGCTGCATTACATGCATTGCACTTCTGGGTGAGCACTCATTAGTTGTGACCTTACGTGCACACACCGCCCAGCCCCTTGATTAACACAAAATTAGGCCTGTTTAATTTTGTCAGTGTGAGTCACGGACTCCTTGGACTGAGTGAAACCACACAAATGCTAGTCATGAGTGCCATGACTGCTCCTGAAATAATGAAATGAAGTCTACAACTTAGAATTGCTGTAAAAGTTGTGTAATGTGACAGGGCCTTTTGATTACTTAGTAAAATCACCCTATGTAAGCAAGACTTTCAGTGTACCCTGTGGCAGGCTGCTTCCTGCTTTGCAGTTAATATTTTTAATATAGGCTCCAGTTTCAATAGTGTGAATTGCATAAACTAAAAAACATTAACTGTCTTCTACTGGGTACACCAGGGTTCCCCATATTCCAAAGATATGTGTACTTAGTAAATTAGCAAGTATCAGCTGGCTTGTTTCATGTGCGTATGCCCTGCAATTGATTGGCAACCCATCCAAGGCTGGTTCTTGACTTACACCAGATGCTGCTGAAATACACCATAGCTCCCACTGCAACAAGACTATAACTGGATTAAACAGTTTTAAAAAACGAAAAGGATGGATAAAAGATGTGTTCATAACATATGTGACATATGAAAGCATATGAAAGAAAAGAACTGTGAATAACTTAGACAAAGAGAAACTCTAGAGTTCTTGCATTATGTCAAAAGGAGAGCAACTCTCTATCTTCCGCACTCTCCTAAAACTGAGATCTGTATATTAACAGATAACAAGGACATTCCTCAAGTCCCCTGTGTGTAAACACAATGATCTGTCCTAAAAATAGGCTGAAACAAGGCAAAAACTAGAGCAGTGAAAAACCTTGTTTTATATATATTATTATCAAACAATCTGCATTCATTTCAAGGAAAAGAATGATACACTTAAAAATGTAAAGTGCAAAAAATAATGCACAGAGAAAGAACTATTCATGTTGAATAAATGAAACCCAAATTAAAAATACAGAAGTATAACCCATGTGGTGTCAGTCCTATTTTCTTCCCTATTTTTGTTCTTTTTAACTCCATAAAACTACTGTTTTATCTATCTGCTCTTTCTTTTCCTTTGTCTTTCACTTTCAGGATTCCTACGCTACAGCACACAAAAAAGCAAACTATCAGATGCCACAGCACACCATAGTCCCCTTAACGTTCGCTTTCTTTTTGCCAAAGGCTGTTCATTGTGCAAGTTTTATCTCTAACCTCTTTAAATTTGGAGCAGCTGTATTTATCTCTCATGGAGTGCATAAGGGGATTGGGTCATTGATGACCTTAGCTAGATGGAGATCAACAGGAAAGGTAAAGTAGGTGTCATAGCACACTTACAATTATTGCCATGGCCTGGTACTCTTTAATGACAATTGATAACAAATTAACTAAATGAATATCTAGAGTCACTCTAATCAATCAAGCCTAATTAGTATTGCTGCAGTAGTAGTTTAGATACTAGCAATGATTACAGACTGTGTAGTTTAAATTTTAATTAATCTTATTCGTCCTTAGTTATCTGCCATAAGCCGGGTCTTTTAATCACCGTTTCCTCCATTGTATTCTGCCTTCTGCTGTTCTTTTCATTTTTTGACATGATTTACCATTTTCCAGATAATATTGCATGTCCTGTCTTGGCCTTCCTCTTGATTTCTTTCACTCCACTTTACACTTCAACACAATTTTTAGCAATGATCTTCAATCCACTATTGTTGTCTTCTTCTCACTATTTCAAGCATGCTCCATTCTTCATCAATCCTTTCCCACACTTTTTCATTAGATAATATATCCATCCAACTGATCTTTTCCAACCTTCTCCATCACCCAGTTCAAATGATTTCATTCTGTTTATTTCCCTTTTCCTCATTGTCCATTTCTCTGCTCCATGCAATGCAGCGCTTCAGATTACTGTTTTTATTGTTCTCTTCTTCAGAGTTCTATCCATTCTGTTTGTTAGCAATTTTTGTTTCAAATTGAAGGTTGCTTTTCCCAAAGCTATACATATTTGTACTTCTTTTTCACTTCTTCCATCCCTTGACAGCATACTTTCTCAGATATTTAAAACTATGCAATATTTAAATCTGTCCAAAGTGGTAGACCATTACCTTCACATTTATATGTTCAAATTCCTCTGAGATCTTAGTTTGTGACACTGTACAAGGAACGTAAGCGATTCGTGTTATAGTTGTAAGAACAGGTATCTTGCCCATGATTAAAAAATAAAAATACTTATCAATTTCCTGAATCACCTAGATCTGAGTCTGCCCCAGCAGTAATAGATCCAAGGCAGTAGTCATCCCTGAACAGTGTAATGATAAGATGAACTGAATATGGTATGAGTGAAAAAGAAGGGGGAAAAAGTTTTTTTTATTTTTTTTAGGAAGGCTAAGTTACATTATGTGACCTTTCCAGTGATTATTAGTCTTAGCTTTCATTTACATAATTTTAGTGAGTTTGAGGCAGTCCGCAGTGCCATTCCGTGACTGACATACACAGTGACTCACTGCAACTAGTTCATGATTTGCTCTGACAAAATTAAACAGTTTTGATTTTGTGTAATTAGTCTTAGGGGTAAGCTAAGTATGCACGAGGGATGACAGCCAACTAATTCTCATCCAGAAATACAATTTATATAATGCATTGATGAGGAATAAGGAACACAAATATTTTAAACCTCACAAATAGAAGATAAGCTTGTCTGTCTGATGTCTCCTGTTTTACGTACTATGACAAAATGAAAAAAAGATAAGAGATAAAGAGATTGGGGCTGAACTTGCAGTACCTCTTAATCCTTCATACATTACTGCCTCCATCAGATAACACATAATTGGCTATCAGAAAAAAGAGTGAGCATGACCATGCTGGAAAGTCATCATGCAGTTGCTAAATATGCTTAGAATGTTTCAGTCATGTAAATTAACTTGGTCCAGTGATGAGATCAGCAACTTCAGTTGGCCTGTGTGACATACCCTCAGAGTAAAGGTTGTGTAATGTGATATTGACTTAAGTGAGATAGGCCAGGTCAGTTGTACAGGAAATTAATAACAAAAATCAAAGAGTTGGTAAGGTTGTTCATCAGTAAGCACACAGGGATCCAGTAGACTAAAATGCCAAACAGAATGTTTTAGTATATAGGTATAACATGGCCACTATGATGTCACAGACATGATGTTAAAAATAAACCTAATTAAAACAAGATCATGTGACTTGAACCTTCACATGAATTAAAAAAAATATCAGAACAAAATTGACCTGGCTGTTAGTTAATAAAAGACTCTATATAATGTCAGTAACTATTTATATACATAGTTCATAGTCAAATGCTGTGTTACAAGTGAATCAGAGCTAATCTTTACAATTAAAGACACAAGGCTGAAATTATCAAAAGAATGCATGCGTCTATTGCAGGGCACACACTGTGACAAAGGCACAGTGATCCAGAATTTCACCTTTGGAAAACTTGGATTGGGGGGTTACTGAAACTCCAATTCTGGTCTGAGCTTTTATTTTGAAAAGACTGCCAGAGTTAAGGGGAACACAGGAAGGGCTCCTAGGTTGATAGAAAGTGCAACAGGAAGATCATCATCCCTACTGAGGAAGAACAAAACAAAGGGGGAAAGCAGAGGTTCTTCATTTTTAGGGGGGAAAAAACAGGCCTGAAGAGGAGACTACGAGTAGTAGTCTTGAGGATTACAAAAAGACTACAAATTATGACAAAGTGGTTGTGGAGGTCTAGATGGGATGGAGAAGTTTCCAGATAACTAAAATAACTGGTGGTAATTACGGGATGTTCCCTGAATCTAGACAAAAGGAAAAAAAACAAAAAACAACCAGCATTGGATGGAGTTAAGAAGGTCCACAAGGAATGGGTGTGAGCGGTCGTAGTTTGTAATGGAAACAAAGACTATTCCCAGGGTTTATTAGGAATTTCAAAGACTCATTTTTCTTGATATTATGTAAACTTGGTACCTTGGTATTCATAGATATGTGTATTCCAGCAGATGTAGTTATTGATGAATGCATTTTAGAATTCTAAATATATTTTGGTTCTTTTGTTCTACACCATAAATTAAAGAGTTATAGTTTTTTTTTAATGGTCTAGAAGTCAACCTTGGTTCAACCTTGGTGCGTTAATAATTCAACTTGGGGATAGTTGATTGTTACAACACACACACACATACACACATTTAGAGTAATCCACTCACCTACCACACACATCTTTGGGGATGTGGCAGGACGTCCCTATGTAGACACAGGGGGAACATGCAAATTTTACAAAGATAACAATCAGGGGTTAGGATTTGAACCCAGGATGCTATATCCATGAGACAGCTACTTTCAACCAGCATGCTAATTTATCTTACAGATGTAAAACTTAAATATTTACAGAGTAAAATCATGTATTATTCTGGAAAGATGAAGATATTTTAGCTTACATCTAATGCAAATAAAGACCACATAATAAGATTGCTACAAAGATATCCATCCAAAAAAAAACCAATAGACCTCTTTGTCTCCTGCTAGTAGAACAGATATTTAGAAAACTAATTATTTTTTCCTGTAATTGTAACTTTGACATCATTTGAAATTAGTTTTTTGTCCAGGGTATGCAGATAATAGCTTATTTTACTATTATTTAACATTTGGCTGACAACTTTGACTAGGGTGATTTAAAGTATGAGGATAGCATACAGTTGTTTGCATACATTTTTTACATTTATAGCACAGGTACATTTTGAGACTTGATTAGAGTCACATAGTCAGAGAGGGGAAACTGAACTTGGTGACCTTACAATAGCCTTGTGGTACACTTTAATTGTTTATTGCAAATAAAATGGACTTCTTTTTAAGTAATAAAAGTGATGCTTGATTTATGCTCAGTGCCTTCATGAGGGTCATGAGTTCTGCACTGAAAAAATTATGTCATATTAGCTGTGTGGCAAGTGTGAACTGAATGGTGTGGTCTGTATGTGGGTACAAACCAATTTCTAACACAGGAAGCAAAGAGTTATGATGAGAGGAACTTTTTCAGAATTACGATATGCTAAAAGTTTTGGCCATCAGAGATAAGTGTTGGGGGCGCTGCTCTTTTTAAAGTGTATACACAATTTGGACAAGGATATACTTGATAAGCTGGTTAGTTTTGCAGATGCTACCAAGCTAGGTGCAAAGACAAATAATGCACAATCAGCTAAATTGTTACAAAGGGACAACCTGTAGGCTTGGGCAGATTTGAGACAGATGAAACTGAATGTAGGTAAATGTAAGGTGATAGACAGTAAAAAAATAAAACATTACATTTAAATGCACAATCGGAGGTCTGAAACTTGCAAGTATACCTAATGAGAAGGATCTATGAATCATAGTGGAATCTTCACTATCTACATCTAAATGGTGTGTGAAGTGATCTGGAAAGCTAATAGTTTATATAGCGCTATGTGTGGAGTACAAGTCAAGGGAGGTTATGAATAAGTAATATAACACACTATATAGTGGTCCAGATCCAATTATGCAATGTTCATTACGCTATAACTTATTAAGTTTATTACATAGAAAATCACTGGAAAAATCCCAGGCCATCGAGAAGTGTGTGAGCTGACGACATGAAAAATCGTCTTTGCACCGAACTGGAATTGCCCCCGCATAAATCAAAGTCATCCAGACGATCTGGATCTGCATAATTAGATCTGGACCACCCTGTATTGAGGCCTTACCTGGGTTACTATGTTAAGTTGTATCTTTTCAGTTTTAGTTTTAGGTGGTGACATGACTGAAGTCTTTAAAATTATACAGGGAATTAGTACAGTGCTTCCCTGCTTCAAAATAAATTCTTTAACAAGAATACAGGGACACCAATGGAAATTTGTTCAGAGCAGATTTTGCACCAATGTTAGAAAGTTTATCTTCATACAAAGAATCATAGGCACAAGTATTGAAGTAGGAATCAGTGTTGGGGTAACGCATTACATAGTGCATATTATGTAGTCAGATTACAATTTAACTTAACACAATATTTATTTTATTGAAGTAAAAATACATGTGTTACTTAAAAAAAAAAGATATGAGTTACTACCAAAGCTTTTTCTTGACACCCAAAAAAAAAGGACATTGTTATTTCGCATTTATTACATTTATTCAGTAACATTATGTGCATTTGTGTACCGCTCATCTAATGAGAGCTAGTGAGGAAGAGCTTAAGCACACATGTACAATCAAGTGAAATGAACTGAACTAAAGTTATAAATTTACATTTAATCCTGCATATGCTGGGGGTTAAATTTAACTTACCCAGTTTAGGGTCAGATGGAACCTGTAAATATCGCAGCAGCACTGGGTATAAGCCAAGAAGCAAGCGTGGTGGACCCTGGTCCTTTGCAGAGCTTAATCAAAGAGTGAGAATGAAAGGGAAAAGATGGTGCTGTATGAAGTTCAGTAACAGAAACCTATCAGTAAAGTGTAAGTTTAGTTTTCATACAGAAATTTGCTATAGATATTTTGAAGCAGTGTGATCTGGTGGCCTGTGCTCATACCACAAATGTTCAGGGGTTAATTTTGGGGATTGAAAAACTGGATGGAATTAATTTACTTCACAGCCTATAAAGGACTAAATGTATTTATAAAACACGAGGAAAATATCAAATTTGACTGTGTTTGAGATCAGTTTCAAAAAGCTCATATATGGGCTTATTATTTAATAACAAATGAAATGTGTAGTTTTTCATACAAAATAAAAATGAACACAAAACCATACTGATTATAAGACATTGCATTTAATAATAAGTAACTATATAACATGTTTAGTTACTTTTTTTAAGTACTGTAACTAATCTTACTTTAAAAGTAATGTTCCCCAGCACTGGTGGTGATTAGGACTACAGGGATCGTCAGATGTTGACTTAATGTTATTGTGGACGATCTTGGTGAACAGGACTGATGAGCTTGTTGGACTGACTGGCCTGTTACAATATGATACAATACATTTTATTTTTGTATAGGCTAAAATCACACAGGAAGTGCCACAATGGGCTTTAACAGGCCCTGCCTCTTGACAGCCCCCCAGCCTTGACTCTCTAAGAAGACAAGGAAAAACTCCCAGTTGAAAGAGAGACCCCTTTCCAGGTAGGTTGGGCGTGCAGTGGGTATCAAAAGAAGGGGGTCAATACAATACAATACAATACAATACAATACAATACAATAAAATACAATACAATATACAAAACAGAACAAATCCTCAATACAGTAGAAAATTAAAAATTTTAGAAGCACGGAACAGAATTTAACAGTAGATGATATCATATAATAAGATTTGGATATTTTTAGAGTCCTGGAGACCTCATCCATCAAGCTGCCTCCCCCATTTGGCCATTCCACGGCTGAAACAGTGCTGGGCTAGCCAATCCAATGAAAGGACCCCTCTTTCCCACAATTCCTGCGATCCTCCATCAGGGATGACTTTACCATAGGCAGGCAAAACAACTTGGCAGGTGGGCCATGGCATCAAGTGCCACATTTGACTACCGAGAAGAGAAACAGAATAGGTGAAGGTTAGTATCCAATTATAACTATCATGTTACTTATGTTTTAGTGCTAATGACTAACAACATAGATGCAGTATGTAAAGTTAATCAGCAGCTCTAGTCAGGATATGCTAAACTGAAGTAGTGAGTCTTCAGCCGGAATTTAAAAGGTAAGACCAAAGGTGCATCTCTTATTGTAGCAGGCAAACCATTCCACAGTTTAAGGGCCCTGTAACTAAAAGCTCGACCTCCCACTGTTATTTGATTAATCCTTGGAATCATAAGCAGACCGGCATCTTGTGATCTTAATGTGCGCTCAGGTTTGTAAGTCATGATAAGTTCAGACAAGAAAGCCAGACCTTGGCCATTTAATGCTTTATATGTTAAAAGGAGGATTTTGAAATCTGCCCTAAACTTAACCAGCAGCCAGTGTAAGGATTTAAGAACTGGAGTTATGTGTTCGTATTTTCTTGTTCTTGTAATAATTCTTGCAGCCGCATTTTGGATTAACTGGAGGCTGTATAAAGAACAGTTTGAACATCCAGTGAACACCACATTGCAGTAGTCAATCCTACTAGAGATAAATGCATGAATTAATTTCTCAGAATCCTGTTTATTCAGAAAGCGCTTAATTTCCTAACATTTTTAAGATGGAAGAAACATGTTTTGGACAACTTTGTAATATGCGCTTTAAATGACATGCTAGAGTCAAAGATAACTCCTAGATTGCGGGCTGATTCAGTAAAATTAATTGGGATTCCAACTGAGTTAAATGATGACAGAATATTGTTGTGATCAGCGTCATTCCCTCCAACAATTAACATCTCTGTTTTATCTGTGTTTAAAGACAAGTAGTTCTCATTCATCCACTCCTTCCGGAGAAACTTCATTTGATTCAATGAAAGGTATAACTGGGTGTCATCTGCATACGAGTAAAAATTAACATTATGTTTCCTAATGATAGATCCCAGTGGAAGCATGTAAAGTGAAAACAGTAAAGGTCCCAGTACTGAGCCCTGCGGGACACCATATTGAACTTCTGTGTATAATGATGGAGTACTGTCAGCACATTTCTGTACATATTGGAATCGATTTGATAAATAAGAACTAGACTAAGCGAGCACGTGGCCTGTAAGCCCAACACCATTTTTTAGCCTGTGCAGTAAAATAGAATGGTCAATGATGTCAAATGCTGCACTTTAGTCCAACAACATAATTGTTCTCATCACAATTCTTTTAATATTCTAATGTGGCCTAGCACATCTAAACTTTTGTTAACTAGGTGTTGCTATTGATAAAATGATACTGAAGTGTGAAAACAAAGGCATCTCTATGACTCATCAATGAGATAACATACAGACAATCACATAGCATTCAATGCTTGGAAAGAAATAGATGAAAATATAGGAAAGGACAATACAATCTACAGGGAAACTTGGAGAAAAGCTCCAGATTTTTCAGTGTCTTCCGACCTCCAAGTGTTTTTGAATTGCATGATGTAATATTTGCCTGACATTTCTCTCTGTTATGTTCTCCTTCTTTAAACAAAATGTAATAAAGTCATTGTTTTGAGCTGATAAATACATATATGCAGACCAACTATTAAGCAGACAAGTAAGCTGCATTCTGTTGACAGTCCTGACCTAATTTTCTGTCTGTATCCTTTACTGTCTACAACACTGGTTGAGTCCGATGTTGGAAAATGGGCACTAGGATGTTTACAACTATGCCACCCAAAACAAAAAAAGACTTGGAAGATCTTAAAGATGTGTTAAAGCAAAAAAGAAAATGAAAGGAACAGAAAAATGTACCTCCATTTAAGAAGGAGTTGGGCTGGTTAACAAGTTACAAAAACACAGCAACGTGGTGCTGTTCAAATCGATGTTATCTGTACACTGCTACTTAGCAAGTTGGAGAATATTGCCATGCTGCTTAGATGGTAGGAACACAAATATAATGTAGATGGATGTAGAGGTCAGGTGCCCCTTCCATCATGGTCTGTGCAACACACATACAGAAGGTGTAATCCAGCTCTGGCATATGCTGTCTCATTATCTACAAAGTGGCTGTTTATAAGCACCAGATTTTTCAGTGTCTTCTGACCACCAAGTGTTTTCCAATTGCATGAACTGATATTTACATTTCATTTGCATGTGTTACATCCTCGCTCTTTGAATAAAAAATAATGAATAGAGTCATTGTTTTGTGCTCTTAAACACGTGTGTGCAGACCAACCATTAAGTTGACAAATAAACTGCATTTTGTTGACTGTACTGCTTACATCCTCTGTTTTACATCCAAAAATACTGCCACAGGTGCACATTGCTTTTGAAAGTCCACACACTCTTGGGGGTTAGACAACTGTGTGCTGCACATGTCTTCTGTCATATGTATGAAATCATTTCCACTATAATACATTTCAGTAAATACTCTTCCATCCCAGCAATATGGTGTCCTGTTGACTAAGCACATCTAAGCTTATATCACAGCTAATTATATTTTTCAAGCATTAATGATAGATGGCCACTAGTAATGTGCTCAGACTCTGCTTGCAAAATAAAGAAAAGTTGTGTTTTTTGATGCCATGACTTTAGCTTGGAAAAGACTTCTTATTTTAGGATGACATTTTCTGATCCAGTTCATCCCAGTACTGTATACAGTATAAGTAAATGCAGCTTCATAACTATGAATTGCTCTTTTGGAAATAAGTATTTTGAGTCATCAAATGTGTAATGTTTAATAAATCAAAAGAATCTTTTTTTACAATATGTTGTTACTTGACAACATTGTTTTTTAGCATTCTCTTGCACTATGCCAAATTAAAACAAATTAGTAAATAAAAAAAACATCATTTTTACCTCAGCTATTACAACTGTCACTTTAAATTATCAATATATATTATGTACAAGAGATTAAAATATACATATCAGTGCAAATTGTTACATACAACTGGGCATAATTTGAAACTGTGTGCCCTCCACACCTTACCTACTGCAAGGTAGGTCACTAACTGAGACTAATCTATAGTCAAAAAATTGCATAGTTGGGCAATCAATACACTTTTATTCCTCAGTAGCTGCAAATCTCAATATTTTTAGGCAGTATTGAATTAAAAAAATACATTTGTAAAGAAACTTCACATTTCACCTAGGATTATTCTCCATTCCAGTACTCATTCTATCCAATACTCCTTGAATAAAGAATTTTTTCTTGGTCTTGAGAGCCTCCTTAGCAAGAGCGGCATTTGGGGGTGGCAAGTGGAGAGACCGCCCCAGGCCCCACGCCTAAGTGGGCCCTACTTTTGAGGTTCGCGTGTCTCGTTTGAATGGATTTGTCAAGTTATATTCTCCAGTATAGACGAAACATTTCAAGATAGGCTTTGCGGTTTGGCGATCCAATCTACAGAAAGAGACATTGCATCCAGATTATACTAAAAAAAATTCATCAACGACTTTTCCAATTGGAAGGCAAGAAAAGTGCATTTTCATCTCTGAACCTGGAAACTGGTAAGAGATTTTATGACGATACCTCTACGATAATTTCACACTTTCTGTCAAAACACTGAAACTCACATTTTATTTGTAGGCCATAAACATGTCCGAATATTAATGCACATAAACATGTATCGCTAATGACAACCGGCTAACATGACATCAGCGTGAGTTATGACTATGGCATCCTGCATCCGAGACTCAGAGTATACTTGCAATTTGGGTTCTTTTCTAGAAGAGGCTCTGCTAATTTTGGCATGACACTGCATCGCATTTCGCACTGTCATAGTATTTTCATGAATTATGAATTGCACTTTTTTAATAAATTATATCGTTATATTTTGATAAAGTCCGCATGTTATCTTAGCTGAATACTGTAATGAGAAAATCTGGTGTATGTTAACATTATTTTTATTAAATTTGAGCGTTTATACAGTCCACACATATTGGTAACAGCGTTTGACATAACCGGCTCTGCGTGGGATTGGCCAACCCTAGGCCCTGCACACCCCTAAGGCCGCCTCTTCTCATTAGCACCTGCTATCAAACTCACCTGAGCATGCCAAACTCTGAAAAGATAAAAAGAAGATCTTTCTCTGCTTTTGTATAAATATGCTGTAAAGTAACTCTATTTTTTGTCTTGATCCTTATAGCATGTAGGTTTGGTTAGCTCTGATAACTGCCTGTGAAATTACAGCATATTCTGTTTGGTTTTGGCATGAACAAAATATGAACAGGTGTATAGTATAAAAGAGGCATTATAGTGTATGTCCATAACAATCTGGGGCTTCACATTGTATTCAAGTACTCTTTTCAATATTTTGGAGTGTGTGCGGTTTTAGGAGAGCTGCATTGTCTTGTCTATGGCAGTTACAGCACACATCAGAGGGTGGTGAAGTTGCCTCAGGATATTACTGGAACACAGCCGCTCTCTGGTCAGAATATTGTATGCTGTCTTGGAAAGCCAAGTAGTATTATCAAACACTTAAGTCATCCTAAACAGCACTTGTCTCTTTCCTCCATTCTAGCAAACAATACATGATTTTTCACACTACTAGATTCAAGGAAAGTTAGGTAATGTGATGTATAACGTGTTTAACACATACAATTTGATCTGTTATAGGACTTTTTTTTATCATGATTCTGTTTTTGCGGTTTATTTTTCATTTTGATTTATTCTGATAAAGTTATTTCAATTTATCTTGATTTTATTTAGGCAATGTGTTTTGAATATGTCATGTATGGAACAAAAATACCTTTAAAAGTCAACATTTTATACATTGAAACACCAAAAGGTGTAACTTCAAGGCTTTGTTTGCCTACTTATATTTATTAGCTAAAGCCATGCAGTAAAGAATGTGAGTTACACTGATAAATTTAAGTTAATTAATAAAAGAAAAATATGTTGAAAAAAGACTCATTTGACATTATGCTCTATCTTTCAGTGGCAATGAAAATTATAATCCCCTACAAATTACATTACTTAAATAACTCAGCCACAAAGAAAAGAAGTTGGGCAGCAGGGTTAGCACTAGTCCAAATTAAGCTGGAGGTTTGAATGGATTTTCAATGGGAGGAGGACACAATGTGTTATTACAATACAAATAAAGCCATTTAAAAAATGAAATATTTTCAGTTCACAACAAATATACTTCAGTGTACATATGCAACAGATGACAGCAAGCAGAACTTTATTCCTGCATAATGCAATGCTTGGTTAAAACACACCTATACAAAGATAGATATTAAACCACTGAACTTACCATATGAATCAATGGACTTGACGGTCTAAAAACTAAACTTCTGCAAAAGTTATGCAATCAAAATTGTGGAGTACAGAACAAAGCATGCAGGAGAAGTATGCTCAATAATTTTTAAACCATTAAGGTAAAGTAACTTCCCTTTGGTAATAATTTCTCTATTTCATATACAGTATCCATGTAAATATACAAGGGATGTTCAAATAGTTTCCATACTTTTTTAAAACTCTATTTATTAAGAATTTCAAAAACAAATTACATCACTTTTCTACATAGTCACCTTCGTTTGTGATTCAATTTTCCCAGTGTCAATTACTACTCCTCCTGCCTTCACAATTTCCAATGAAAATATAAAAATGCGGAAACTTTTTGAATGTCCCTTTTAATTTAATTTATGATATATAGCAATTTTATTTCTGAATTATGTACTAGTAGATATTAAACAAAAAAATGAGGCAAAACAACACATATAATGTTAGGAGAAACAGTATTTATTGCTTAGAGAGAGAGAAAGCGGTTAGGAGCACGTGCTAATATAGCGCATTGCCGCACCCACCACATGACGAACCAACTCAGGATCCCAGATTGGGACCCGAGTGTAGCCATGCAACGGGTGACACCTCACCACCACACAAATTCAGATGGAATGGAACCAGTGTGAGGTTTTTTTTTATGGTGGCAGTTGAAAGAAAACCCAGAACAATGTAAATAAGTAAAAGAGGAAAGTGCGCTGTCTGTGCAATGTATCAAGCCACACTATACTCAGCCTCTCTCATAAAGTCTAAAGCACCTGTCAATAATTCAGTATTAACTGCTGTAGGTGGTGATTGAGATGGACATATCTTTATTTGGATGACGCAGTCACATCATCACAAAGTACAAACTTAAGGCTGATAGCACTTTCACATCCATAAATTTTCTAACTGAATTAAAAATCCTACACTTTTCCCAACAATAATTGTCTGAGATAGAAAAAGCAACCCACTAACTACACCTCCAAGGAAGACCATTTTGCAGTTATTCTGGCAAAAGTGAATTGTGAATAACTGGGAGAAAAAAAGAGGCAATGCCTTGAATGCAAGCACATTTGTTGTTGCGTACATTTGTCAACAAAAAGATGTCTTTAATGGAGGGTTGAGAGGTCCCAACTATCTCTTCTGCTGTGTGTACTATCCATTGTAGGACCCTGTGGTCAGAGACACTGCAGTTCCAAAACCAGACGGTGATGCAGCTGGTCAGAATACTCTTGATGGTGCCCCTGTAGGATCTGGTGAGAAAGGAAGGAGACAGACTTGTTCAGCCAAATAAAGATGTGGAGGTGCTACTGCACTTTCTTGGCTATAGAGGTGGTGTTAATTGATCAAGTTAAGTTAGCTGCTAGATGCATACCAAGGAATTTGGTGCTCTTAACAATTCCAGTACAGAGCCCATGATGTGCAGTGGGGCGTGGACAAAATAGAATGAACCTTTCTGAAATCAATAATCATCTATGTCATCCAGTCTACTTTAAGAGACAGACTGATGCACTTACACCAGTCCACCAATCATTGTACCTCCAATCTATAAGCTGACTCATCCCCATTGCTGATTAGACCCACCACTGCTAAATCGTCAGCAAACGTATTGATTATGTTAGAGCTGTACACAAATGTACAGGTGTGAGTCACTAGAGAGAACAGAAATGGGCCGAGTACACAGACTTGGGAGATGCCAGTGCTCAGCAGGATGCCATTTGGGTTGGTGTTTCCGATGCAGGTTGTTTGGGGTTTCTATATCAGGAAGTCTACAATCCAGTTGCATAGGAAAGTGATGTAGCCTAGCAGACTCAATTTCTCTATGGGCTTCTGAGGGTTGATGGTGCAGAGTGCTGGACTGAAGTCTGTGAACAGCATTCTAGTATAAGTGTCTGATTAAGAGTAGATTATGTAGCATCCTCAGTGGAACACTTTAGGTGATTGTTAAATCTGAGTGGGTCATGTGATGTGGGACGTCAGGTGGCCCAAGACTAGATTCTGGAAGCAATTTTGTTAATAAATTAATATATTTAGTATTGTAACCATTGTATTGCATTAAGCTACCAATATAAATTTGGTGGCATGTATTAAAGCATTCTTTCAAACTGAATTTAAATTACAAATGAGAAGGGAACAACGTTTGTGTTGTGTTCTGACTGGAACTGTCCATATAGTTAGTTATTGGCTGAATTGTATTACTTCACAGTGTGTTTATTAACTCTCTTGTATTATACAAAAAACTCTGTAGTTGTATGAAAGCCAAAAAATGCATTGCCACACATTTTGGTATTTTTTGTGGCTCGCTTGGCTTTTGTTAATTGTTTTATCTTTATTTTTTATGTTTCCAGTTTTGTTAATTATCTTCTATTCAGTCACATTTGTAAGTTGAATTGTTCCTTTTTTCCCCTTTTATTTAACCTTGGGGGCATTAACCAGGTACAGTATGTGACCCATATGCCATCTACTGTGTGTAAAGACTTTTCTTGTCTCAGTCATGTTGCTAAGGCATGGACTTAGTTTTAAGTTTAGTAAAGGTTTAAGTGAGTAACAGATTTGTTTAACTGTTGCATTTTTCCCCTTATTGTTAAAAACCTCCTGTAGTTACAGTTCTCTAGTTTTCTTTAGTTTTGCTTCTTGGATAGTTATTGATGTATTCTAGGTTGAAACAGCATTAAGAGTTTAGTTTTTTTTTTTCACAGTGTTTAGGTTTGACCTTCGCTAAACCATTTTTGAAGGTTAATTGTTTAAATAATTTCAATTATTCTTAGCTCTGTGTGAGTAGTAATTGGATTAGTATTATTTATAAATACAATTTCTTTATGTTACTTGTTTAATGTTTGAGCATTTTCTTTCACAACTTCACTTCCACACAGCCTTTCAAATCATAATGCATTTTTAATATATACAAAAGAAACAATAGACACAATACACAAATATACAAATACCAAGAATCCAACTATATTTCACTAAGGAGAGACAACATCTTAGTGAATTGTAAGCAAAATTCCAGTGTAAAGCAAGGACCCATAGACTGATCTTGTCAGATGATTTCTCTCTTGGCACATAGTTTCCTGCTGCTCATCCTTCAGTTTCCAGCCTCCAAGCTGAATTGGTTTCCTTTGTTCTGCTTCAAAATTTACCCTCCATATTTTATCTCATGCTTGTTATCTCTGACACACTCCAGACTCCAGCTGATGTTAAAGAGGATCTTGAGATTTATAGCAGTAAAACATTCTGCATTCTGTCTCTGAACAGACTTGGGCCTTATAACAAAGGCAATGAAACCTGAACAGTGTGAATTATATGAGATATAGCTTTAGAACACCATTGTATTTTTAATAAGATCCTAAAAACATTTTTGAATTCTGAATATGTTGATATAAGCAATTTTTTAGTCTTTTTTCTTGATGTAATCAACAGTACCATCCCAAGAAACTTATCTTCACTCATGCATGTTTCTAGGACACTCTTATATTTTTCAGCAGCTTTATATATTTTTTCAAAACTTAAATAATATTTCTGCAACCTTGTATTTGTTGTTCTTACTTGTGAATCCTCCAGACTTTAGTTTTTCTTTTATTTTGTGAGTATATTGTGTACGGAAGCTCTGAACCGCACAGTGAAAAAAAATTATGGGATAACCTTATCTCGTACGTGCGTGAAAATATCTCGTGCGTACAAGATACTTTCATGCGTCGAGATGTTTTCACGTACGTACAAGATACTTTCACGTACGTACGCGATAAACTTAGATTAAAATATTACAAAAGTGCTTTGGGGCTTCCTAATTACAACCTTACCAATGCCATGGCGCTTCAGTTTGACGTCACTTCCAGCGCTTGTATCGCGATAAAATAAAAAAAAACAGACGGATGGGCTTTTATTTATTAAGGGAGTGTGGGATGGTTAGAGTTTGGTTTAACAGCAGCATGCAATACCTACGTCAGGTAATGCCCAGAACGTCAGTCACGAAATGCCCATCGCATACCCCATTACACTATGGTTAAGAGTAGGCTTGTGGGAGGGTAAGGGTTTAGTTTACAGGTATTTGTCTGCACACTCGTACGGAGCACCTGAGGAGATATGGTGTTTTGTTTCTTCCTGGGAAACAATTTGGTGCGTACAACTTACTATCTCGTGCCCACCACTTGCCATAGCCTGCGCACCAGGTTCTTTAAAGTCGCACCTGCCAATATTGCGTGTGCGCTGCATACTTTCAGATGAGCACCAAATGCCGTTGCGTGCTACTGTACATCATTTTCTGGAAACAGAACAAATCACTGAACTGAACTGTCTGATGTTTTCCTCACACAGTTACAGTCCACAGAAATGAATATTGGCAAGTTTATAAAGGCAGGCTATGCATTCAAGCCCATATCGTTAAATCCGCGAAGCAGCACCGCTAACCAATGCACTAATTTATAGTAAAGGGAAATTACATTAGTTAGCCATTACTTTCTAGCCCGCAGCTTGTTATTCGCACAAGTTACGAAAAGAATTCATATTTCACGTATTTAGTGCGTGTGAAGTTTACCCAGGTCAATGCGGGTTCACTAATTTAATTCTCTGGTAAACCTGGCACACTCGATCGCATATCTGAACTAATGAACTGTGTGATTTAACGTGCATCTAAAGAGTTAAATCCAAATCGGGCCACTGTAACTCCTGCAGTTTTCAGACAAGAAAGGTACCCTTGTTAAAAAGCCAAACTTGAATATCCTAGTGAAATCCACTGGCCAACCTGGCACACTGGGTCACCCGTTGCATTGTGCAAAATGAACTGCGATCTTTAAAAGTAGAGCAGAGATCTAAATCGTGTTGCTGCCGTTTTTATTGTCACGTATTTGACAAGATGGATCACTAAGTTAAATTGCAGGTAATACATGCTTAGCCCAAATGTAGATACACTTGGTATATTAATTGGCTAACTTATGATGTCATTGTGTTTACAGTAATGGGAAAAAATAAAGATACCTTCTTTCATTTTTATTACATATCAGAGGCACGGATGGTTATTTAACCTGATTGCCCATTAAACAGTGGAGTCCGACTTGTTGCTAATATGGGAATGTGTAAACTTTGCTAGAAAAAAAGGACTTCCGCATTTGGGTGTCAAAATCTAACTGCAGTCTCTCTTGTTACAGAACTGTAAAATGAAAGTGAGCCAAACTGATTTAACAATTTAGAGTGTGACTTCAATATTACAATCAGTCTTGTGCCGTTTATATGAAGACAGATGTATGCTAAATTTACTAGTCAATTTGACTATACTGTACTCTGGTTGGTCTGGGCAAAATTCAACTGCATTTAACAAAAATATATCTAAATATTATATATACAGTATATATATAATATAAATTAAAGAGATCCAAATCGATTTCACTCTTTAGAGCACATATTATATATCACAGTCAACTGAAAGAAAGTGTCTTCTTCACACTGGACTGTAACTGTGTGAGGAAAACATCAGACAGTTCAGTTCAGTGATTTGTCCTGTTTCCAGAAAATGATGTACAGTAGCACGCGACGGCATTTGGTGCTCATCTGAAAGTATGCGGCGCACATGCAATATTGGCAGGTGCGACTTTAAAGAACCTGGGGCCTCATGTATAAACGGTGCGTACGCACAGAAATGTTGCGTAAGAACTTTTCCACGTTCAAAGCGCGATGTATAAAACCTACACTTGGCGTAAAGCCACGCACTTTTCCACGGTACCTCATGCCTTGTCGTACGCAAGTTCTCCGCTCGTCTTTGCAAACTGGCGGCACCCAGCGTCAAAGCAGTGCTACTGTTCCTGTGTGGTTACTCCTTATTTTCATGACGCGGCTTTATAAATACACAGAAACTAACTGCATATAGTTTATTAGTGTAATGCATCTGATTGTAATTAACTCGTAACAATATAATGGTTCAGGGAACAGCCATAGTATTCCAAATACCATAACTGCTTTAGCGTTGTTACTCTCACTTCTCCTTCTTCTCCTTCTTCTTCTTCTTCTTTCAGCTCCTCCCGTTAGGAGTTGCCACAGCGGATCATCTTTTTCCATATTACTTTCACTGCACGACTCGGAGTATTTATATCACTGTATTTGAGTGTGAATCACAGCAGCAGCTGATCGGAAAGAGAATTATCGGTATACAGCTTCAAGGACACGCTGTCTCAGCCACTGCAAAACGTTTTAAAGCCTTTCCTGTACGGACCTCGCGGTTCAAAAACAGTTTCATCCCAAAAACTTTAAATGCACTCAATCAATTGCTCCTTGTAGAACGGTTTGTACTTATAAGTACAATCACCCCACTGTAAACTTGTACTACAGTTATAATATCTCACAACCTGAGTCACTTTATAAAGCGCGTATTTACATATGATGACGATATCATTTTTAAGGTGAAATGCAGCAAAATATGTTTGTTAAATTATACACATTAAACTTTAACTTCATTTAAATAATCTATATTCTTCACTGGGAGTGTCGTGAAGGATAGAATAATTAAACATGTACTACGAAGATATTTCAATGTTCTTTAAATGTTTTGAAGAATCGGCGCTAAGCTTACAGATTGCTTAACGTCTATTACAGAGCTGATTGTATGGCAATCGGTTACTTGGGGAAAGAAAAGCACTGACTGCAGTGACGGCTACGCCAATATATATTGAATATAACACAGAAAGAGAAAATAACAACACAGCTAAAAACGCAGCGACAAATTTCGACAATAAATTATTTCATCGAAGTGAAACACATGTTTAATAACGTGCTTTAACTCCTATCATCATGAAAATGACATCACGTATACATCTCAGTATTTTAGTTATTCAGAGAGCTGTAATATCACGAATATAATGGACTCTGTGTCCAGTTGGAGGAAGAGAGCCAGTTTAAGAAGCAAGTAGTGATTCACACACATAGATCACATACGAGTAGAAGATCAAATACAAAACAAAGCATTTAACGTGCTACTTTAATTACTATGTGATTTGAGAAACTGGTTAATTAAACGATGTTAAGATGAAGTTTATAATGTTCTACTAAATGACAAAATAAACTACGTGATTAAAGTGGAAATGTCGAGATTGAAGTTGACATTTCGTGCTTTTTCCCCACCGTGTGCCTTTTTTCTCTGTACCCTAATAAACTTTCATATGACACTCAGACAGTGGGCTTACAACTCTTCTTTTCATGGTAACTTTGATATGTGACTTCTTTTTTATTTCCGGCACTGTGCGATTTTGTGAATGTGAGCTTTCAAGTTTCTCCAACACGCTATGTCACTCGATCAACTTCATTTTGTTGATTATACCACGGTTTATTTGAACAAATAGTATGTTTTCCTTTGCCTCCACTTGGTATTTGCTGAAATTCTTATATTTTCCCCGTGCTTTTCCCATTGTCTTTTCACAGAAGGCTGCGCTTAAGGGCGATTTATATTGATTTGCATATTCAAATAGGCGTAATTCTGGGAGGATTTGGGCGTTACATAATGCGCGTGCACGAGCGTTAGTTTTCACGCTGATCGGGATTTATGTAACGGAAGAACGTGGAAGTTGGAGTACGCACAGATTCCTGCATCTGGATTTTTCTGTGCGTAAGCACATTTCAGCTTTTGTACTTACGCCATGTTATAGTGCGAGTTCTACGCACGGCGTTATACATGAGGCCCCTGGTGCGCAGGCTATGGTAAGTGGTGGGCACAAGATAGTAAGTTGTACACACCAAATTGTTTCCCAGGAAGAAACAAAACACCATATCTCCTCAGGTGCTCCGTACGAGTGTGCAGACGAATACCTGTAAACTAAACCCTTACCCTCCCACAAGCCTACTCTTAACCATAGTGTAATGGGGTATGCGATGGGCATTTTGTGACTGACATTCTGGGCATTACCTGACGTAGGTATTGCATGCTGTTGTTAAACCCAACTCTAACCATCCCACACTCCTTTAATAAATAAAAGCCCATCCGTCTGTTTTTTTTATTTTACCGCGCTACAACCGCTGGAAGTGGCGTCAAACTGAAGCGCCATGGCATTGGTAAGGTCGTAATTAGGAAGCCCCGAAGCACACTTTTGTAATATTTTAATCTAAGTTTATCACGTACGTACGTGAAAACATCTCGTACGTAAGTGAAAGTATCTCGTACGTACGTAAAAACATCTCGTATGTACATGAAAGTATCTTGTACATACGTGAAAACATCTCGTACGTACGTGAAAGTATCTTGTACGTACGAGATATTTTCACGTACGTACGAGATAAGGTTATCCCATAATTTTTTTTCATTGTGCGGTTCAGAGCTTCCGTAATTGTGTATTATTTTGCCATTATTTTTTATTATGCCACCATTTTGTTATTCATAGATAACATCATTTTGGGACAGAGTTGTTAAGATGGTTCATCTGTTGGCACTCCAGAAGTCTGAATATGTTTAAGTTAGTGTGATGTGATAGTAGATCATCCATGATTGTGGAATTCTATAAACCTTATGAAAATGCTTAATGATAATGTTTTTGGACTTTCTGGCTAAGTTATTCTGACTGTATATTGTGGTTTTGTTTTGGTTTTCCTTTTCTTTCACCTTTGTGGCCTGACAATTATTTTTCCACTTTAGTGGAACAAGTGTGTAAGCATTCATACAGTGGTTCCATTAGAAATTTCGGTTGGAAGGATATCATATTGGGACCCCATCAAGAAAAAAACAAACCTGTACAGTGGCTATGTAACCACACATCCCCATCAGCTAAACAGAAAACAGAAACTACTGTAATTGTATGACACCATGTGTTTACTGCGCTATTTAAATGTGCATTGCTGACAATAAAAATAAAAATAAAATGGGGATTTTAAAGTGTTACAATAGGATTAGAGAGTTGAGATCTTTATTGTCACATACATTGTAAGAGCATAGTGAAATTCTTGTACCAACGTTGCAGTGATATATAAATATATAACAGATAAATAAGAACAGCAGAAGATAATTAATTGAATAAATAAATAAACAGCATAAATAAATAAATACAGTAAATAAGATAAGAGTTGGGCGACAGAGTGGCACAGTGAGTATCGCTGCTGCCTCGCAGTTAGGAGACCCAGGTTTGCTTCCTGAGTCCTCCCTGTGTGGAGTTTGCATGCTCTTCCCATGTCTGCGTGGGTTTCCTCCGGATACTCCGGTTTCCTCCCACAGTTCAAAGACCTTGCAGGTTAGGTGCATTGGCGATTCTAAATTGTCCCTAGTGTGTGCTTGCTGTGTGTGTGCATGCCCTGGGGTGGGCTGGCACCCTGCCTGGGATTTGTTTCCTGCCTTGCACCCTGTGTTGGCTGGGATTGGTTCCAGCAGAACCCCGTGACCCTGTAGTTAGGATATAGTGGGTTGGACAATGGATGGATGGAAGATAAGAGTTTTTAAAAAAGTACCATACAGTTCAATTATACATAAACCAGCAAATGGGTACAGTATACAGTACAGGGCTGGCAGAATCAGGTTATCGGAAGTTCAGTGGCCTTATGGCCTGGGGGAAGAAGCTGTTCCTAAAGCAGAAATGAAAACATAATGTGCTGGATGGCTGTTATCAGAGAGTATGGATTCCGCTCTCCTCAGACATCTAGTTGAGTAGATGGTATAAAGCTATAGAAAATCAGCCCCAATGATTTGAGAAACAGTACAGACTGTCCCTTCGGAGCAGTTTGCATCTGGTCAGGATACTTTCAATAGTGCAGCGGTAAAATACTGGAGTTCACTAGTGTTTTGGTTCCAACCCCAAAGCTCTTTAGTCTCCTCAGGAAAATAGCCTTTACTGAGCCTTTTTTTCCTCTAAAGGAACTTCATGATCTGGACACCCAGGAACCCAAAGCTGCTGTCTCAGCAGTTAAAATAAAAAGAAAACTTGAATTATGACTGTTATTTTCCACTGTCATCAATGAGAATGTCTTAGAATAAAACAACAGTCATGAACCTCATAGTTAGAATCGGAATCAAATGCAAAAGGATACTTTTAGTGTACTGACAAAGTGTTCAGAAAAATGCTCAGAATACACTTTTAGATCATAGAGTAATATAGTCAGATAGGGAAAAAAACTGTCCTAAGTTTTGTTGTGAAGGGGTGTGGCTGTAAGTTTTTCTCATGAAGGTAAAAAAAAACATTCTATGATTGCGGAAGTGATGTGCAAAAACAGATCTGCAAAATAACCCAGCTTCACATAGCTTGCCTGGAATAACACAATGATTAAATGAGTGCAAGGTAAAACAAGCAACTACGCTCGTATTCTTTTACAATCGAATGTCAGCTTCTGCCTTGAAATTTTTTTTCAAAAAAGTTCAAATTGTATTTGAAAAGTGACATTCCATCTGACAGTCACAATATATACTATCCAACAGAAATGAGAAAAGGGTTGCAGAAGCTCTTATTAAAAAGTTGCCTGGTATTTTAATCATTTTTTTTAATGGATTAGTTAATAATAAACATAACTTTGAACGATTTATTCGAAGCAGCTTTTAATTAGGTTTTTATGATCTTTTTGGTTACTGGGTTAGATTGGACTGGTTTGTTTGCACCACATATAAAGAATGGACTAGCACTGATAAACTGACCTTGTTTATGAGAAAAATTGGGTGACCAACTATCACCTTCTCTTTTCTCATTTTCTGGAGCCTATAATTTGGCCTAAGCTAAATGAAAACGCATCTAATATTGGCTAGCAAGTGTGTGGATTGCCACTCTGTGATTCAAGTTCATGAAAACTGGAGTGAACCGTCCTGGTTTAAAAGAGGTAGGAATACAAGGAAGAGACTGTCTTTGACAAAAACACTTTTTTAAATCATAAATAATTTTTTTTTTTAATTATTTTGATAACTGACCAATAAAAACTAATAAAATTATGTTTCAGTATTTTGTGGGCCTCTGTCAGTCCGTGGTCCTTGGAATCATCCTAACTTCCAACCCCTACAGCTCCCCAGCATACATGGCACTGCAGGTGTTGTCACAGTGGCCATGTTGCCACATATATGTGATCTGCTTGCAATTTGCTTAGTATCTCCTCTTTATATTTTCAGACTCTATTTTTAGTGAGTTTTGTTAGCTTTTTGAACAACTTGTTTGTTTGACTTTTTAAGTGTTTTTCTGAATCGTTACCTGTTTAATAACGCATGACTTCATTTGCCCATTGGTTTTGCTCTTTCAGTGAAACTGACCTGCCTGTCTAACTGCCATCCTTTTCACACTGTCCCTTCTCCAAACACTCAAAAGATTTCCTTACCTCAGCTGTCAGACTGCATAGATGTGGCTTTGAAAATGACAGATACATAGTTTACAGTAGAATTCCTACCCCACACTTTACTTTGGCTTCAAATCCTCATAGGAGCAAAATGAATACAGTCAATTGAAAATATAATTCCTATCAATCATTCAGTTTTTATTTTGTATAGAACCTTTTAAAGCATACAAAATCAGAAGATCAAATTCTAGGCCTGACCTGGATCTAGGCCATTTGATAACTTTTTGAGACTATAAACATGAATCATGCATCAAACGAGAAGTGCAAAGGAGTAAATAGTTACTATACCAACTTGAAAACTTTCAAACCAACACTGCATTTTCTAACTGCAAAACTTTACATTATCTCTTTAGAAAATGACAAAAGGCAGCCATGAACATTGAAAGCATGTACAAAACCTGACATTTATCCTTTATAAGAATTTAGCAGTCATTTCATTTAAACTTTTTTCATTCATACCAGAGTTTTCATTTCTGGATGCTGTTATGATCATGCAAGGGTCTTACCCTGAGTGTATGTTTCATTATTCTTTTGTATTTTGTTTACTTCTGTGTTGGAATTGGCAGCCTCGAGGCAAAGTAATCAGGAAACAAAAGCACAATAGTAAATACAGAAACAAATAGTAGTTGTTGCCGCCAGGGGGAGCTCACCAAAAACCCGGGAAATATTACCGTGACACTAACCCGGAAGTACTTCAAAGTCACGAGAACGTAAACACGCAGTACTTCCGGGACACCTGAAGAAGGAGTTTGACCCGGAGAAGGAATACTTCCGGGTTATGGACTTTAAAAAGGATTTTGGGAAACCCAGCAGGTTGAGCCGGAGTTGGGTGGTTGAGGACGGAGCTGCTGGGAGTTGGAGGATTGTTGCATTGTGTCTATTATTGTTTATTAATAAGAATTGTGGAAAGTGTGCTGCTTTGGGCACTTTATTGGAAGAAATATTAATAAAATCTTCTTGGTGTTTTTATACGTGTGTCTGGGACGTCTGTTTGACGGGTTCAACAGGGCAACAGCACCCCTAACGTCCACAATGCATTTACAGAATATCAGGGTTACATTAAAATGAAGATATAAGCAAGCCATATTGAAATAAAAATGTTCCTCTTACCATAACCCTTTGTTCCTAGTGATTAGAACCATTTTGTCCCCACATGCACATTGCCCTGAATTCACACTTCTTTAGTTTGAATAACAGTTGAGTAAGAGGTATAGTGTAAAATGTGTACTTCTACAGATTTTACTTTGTTTATATCATTTGTTTGAACATGTATCATATGAAAACCAACCTCTGCATGAAGTATAAAGCACCACCGTCACTCTCAAGCTACTTTATTTGAAAAGGAAGGTGGAGCCAAGCAGCCCTAAAGTTCGGCACCACAGTCTGCAAGTGAATAGAAAGTCTATTCTGATCATGGGCTAGAAAAGTGTCTTTCATTGATAACAATAGTGTTAGTTCTTGAAAAATCCCTCAATCCCACTGCATAGCAGTTCCTGCAGTAATGTGTTGCTGAGTGAGGTGAAGTTTTCATTTCAGTTGTGAATACTCAAACTGTATTGCACATTTGAATATATTAGAAATTCAGATGAATAGATAGATAGATAGATAGATAGATAGATAGATAGATAGATAGATAGATAGATAGATAGATAGATAGATAGATAGATAGATAGATAGATAGATAGATAGATAGATAGATACTTTATTAATCCCAAGGGGAAATTCAATGTTACAGTGTAAGTTTATATCACAGCAAACATGGGATGAGGGGTGCCAATTCTTGACAATCATGAATAGGATTTATCCAATTCATGCTGAAAAACAATTAATGTGGTCCTCTGAGCTAAACAGCCATTTCAACACTTGAAAAGATTGTGGTCTCCACCCAAGGGCTGGTGATTTTACCATGGCATCTCTTACAAGTGGCAAGCAAAAACCCTACCACGTCTCATTCTACAGTGAACAACAGAGGGTCAGAAATCTTTTAGTTAAACAATGTATGTGAGTGGGTGTACAACAGTAAAAAAAAAAAAACAAAACCCTGCTACACCAATTCCCAACAAAGAGCATACCATACTTCTGTATAAACCAAGGGTTTAGCTGTAACAGGGCTCGACATGAGTATTTCTTCAGACATCGTCCAACTCACAACCAAAAGCATCAATTAATAGACTAAATAATTGTTCCTGCAGCTCAATGGTGTAACTTTTTGCTTTTCTTTAGCCCTATTTAGATGGGATTAGTTTTACCTCAGGAGATGGGGTAAAGGCAGTGCCTGAAGTGGGCCACTAGGTACACACCAGAAGTCTATAACAGCATTTCCCAGTTTTTAATATTGCTTAATATCAGTTAAAACCACATTAGAATATTTTTATATATGCAGTTAGGTCCATAAATATTTGGACAGAGACAACTTTTTTCTAATTTTGGTTCTGTACATTACCACAATGAATTTTAAATGAAACAAATCAAATGCAGTTGAAGTGCAGACTTTCAGCTTTAATTCAGTGGGTGGAACAAAAAGATTGCAGAAAAATGTGAGGCAAGTAAAGCATTTTTTTAACACAATCCCTTTATTTCAGGGCCTCAAAAGTAATTGGACAATTAACTCAAAGGCTATTTCATGGGCAGGTGTGGGCAAGTCCGTCATTATGTAACTATCAATTAAGCAGATAAAAGGCCTGGAGTTGATTTGAGGTGTGGTGCTTGCATGTGGAAGATTTTGCTGTGAACAGACAACATGCGGTCAAAGGAGCTCTCCATGCAGGTGAAAGAAGCCATCCTTAAGCTGCGAAACAGAAAAAACCCATCCGAGAAATTGCTACAATATTACGAGTGGCAAAATCTACAGTTTGGTACATCTTGAGAAAGAAAGCAAGCACTGGTGAACTCAGCAACGCAAAAAGACCTGGGGCCTCATGTATAAACGGTGCGTACGCACAGAAATGTTGCGTAAGAACTTTTCCACGTTCAAATCGCGATGTATAAAACCTACACTTGGCGTAAAGCCACACACTTTTCCACGGTACCTCATGCCTTGTCGTACGCAAGTTCTCCGCTCGGTTTTGCAAACTGGCGGCACCCAGCGTCAAAGCAGTGCTACTGTTCTTGTGTGATTACTCATTATTTTCATGACGCGGCTTTATAAATACACAGAAACTAACCGCATATTGTTTATTAGTGTAATGCATCTGATTGTAATTAACTCGTAACAATATAATGGTCCAGGGAACAGCCATAGTATTCCAAATGCCATAACTGCTTTAGCGTTGTTACTCTCACTTCTCCTTCTTCTTCTTCTTCTTCTTCTTCTTCTTTCAGCTCCTCCCGTTAGGAGTTGCCACAGCGGATCATCTTTTTCCATATTACTCTCACTGCACCACTTGGAGTATTTATATCACTGTATCTGAGTGTGAATCACAGCAGCAGCTGATCGGAAAGAGAATTATCGGTATACGGCATTAAGCACACGCTGTCTCTGCCACGGCAAAACGTTTTAAAGCCTTTCCTGTACGGACCTCGCGGTTCAAAACAGTTTAATCCCAAGAACTTTAAATGCAGCCAATCAAGTGCTCCTTGTAGAACTGTTTGTACTTATAAGTACAATCACCCCACTGTAAACTTGCACTATAGTTATAATATCGCACAACCTGAGCCACTTTATAAAGCGCGTATTTACATATGATGACGATATCATTTTAAGGTGAAATGCAGCAAAATATGTTTGTTAAATTATACAGATAAAACTTTAACTTCATTTAAATAATCTATATTCTTCACTGGGAGTGTCTTTAAGGATAGAATAATTAAACATGTACTACGAAGATATTTCAATGTTCTTTAAACGTTTTGAAGAATCTGCACTAAGCTTACAGATGGCTTAACGTCTATTACAGAGCTGATTGTATGGCGATCGGTTACTTGGGGAAAGAAAAGCACTGACTGCAGTGACGGCTATGTCAATATATATTGAATATAAAACAGAAAGATAAAATAACAACACAGCTAAAAACACAGCGACAAATTTCGGCAAAAGTTAAATGCTTGTGTCATGAGCACGAGGTGGCTAGTGTCTGCAACATACGTGGCCATCCACCGTGCATGACATTGGCGGCTAAGGAGCCACCGATTCTTCCTCTGCCCAGTGCCACCACAAGCTTAGAGCCGCCCTGAGTACTGCTGCAATAAATTATTTCATCAAGTGAAACACATGTTTAATAACGTGCTTTAACTCCTATCATCATGAAAATGACATCACGTATACATCTCAGTATTTTAGTTATTCAGAGAGCTGTAATATCACGAATGTAATGAACTCTGTGTCCAGTTGGAGGAAGAGAGCCGGTTTAAGAAGCAAGTAGTGATTCACACACATAGAGCACATAGAAGATCAAATACAAAACAAAGCATTTAACGTGCTACTTTAATTATGATGTGATTTTAGAAACTGGTTAATTAAACAATTTTAAGATGAATTTTATGATGTTCTACTTTAATGACAAAATAAACTACGTGATTAAAGTGGAAATGTCGAGATTGAAGTGGACATTTCGTGCTTTTTCCCCACCGTGTGCTTTTTTCTCTGTACCCTAATAAGCTTTCATATGACACTCAGACAGTGGGCTTACAACTCGGCTTTCCACGGCAACTTTGATATGTGACTTCTTTTTTATTTCCGGCACTGTGCGATTTTGTGGATGTGAGCTTTCATGTTTCTCCAACACGCTATGCCACTCGATCAACTTCCTTTTGTTGATTATACCACGGCTTATTTGAACAAATAGTATGTTTTTCCTTTGCCTCCACTTGCTATTCGCTGAAATTCTTATATTTCCCCCCGTGCTTTTCCCATTGTCTTTTCACAGAAGGCTGCGCTTAAGGGCGATTTATATTGATTTGCATATTCAAATAGGCGTAATTCTGGGAGGATTTGGGGCGTTACATAATGCGTGTGCACGAGCGTTAGTTTTCACGCTGATCGGGATTTATGTAGTGGAAGAACGTGGAAGTTGGAGTACGCACAGATTCCTGCATTTGGATTTTTCTGTGCGTAAGCACATTTCGGCTTTTGTGCTTACGCCATGTTATAGTGCGAGTTCTACGCACGGCGTTACACATGAGGCCCCTGGATGTCCACGGAAGACAACAGTGGTGGATGATCGCAGAATCATTTCCATGGTGAAGAGAAACCCCTTCACAACAGCCAACCAAGTGAACAACACTCTTCAGGGGATAGGAGTATCGATATCCAAGTCTACCATAAAGAGAAGACTGCATTAAAGTAAATACAGTGGGTGCACTGCAAGGTGCAAGCCACTCATAAGCCTCAAGAATAGAAAGGCTAGATTGGACTTTGCTAAAGAACATCTAAAAAGCCAGCACAGTTCTGGAAAAACATTCTTTGGACAGATGAAACCAAGATTAACCTCTACCAGAATGATGGCAAGAAAAAAGTATGGAGAAGGCGTGGAACAGCTCATTATCCAAAGCATACCACATCATCTGTAAAACATGGTGGAGGCAGTGTGATGGCTTGGGTGTGCATGGCTGCCAGTGGCACTGGGACGCTAGTGTTTATTGATGATGTGACACAGGACAGAAGCAGCCGAATGAATTCTGAGGTGTTCAGAGACATACTGTCTGCTCAAATCCAGCTAAATGAAGTCAAATTGATTGGGCAGTGTTTCATGATACAGATGGACAATGACCCAAAACATACAGCCAAAACAACCCAGGAGTTTATTAAAGCAAAGAAGTGGAAAATTCTTGAATGGCCAAGTCAGTCACCTGATCTTAACCCAATTGAGCATACATTTCACTTGTTGAAGACTAAACTTTGGACAGAAAGGCCCACAAACAAACAGCAACTGCAGTAAAGGCCTGGCAGAGCATTAAAAAGGAGGAAACCCAGCATCTGGTGATGTCCATGAGTTCAAGACTTCAGGCTGTCATTGCCAGCAAAGGGTTTTCAACCAAGTATTAGAAATGAACATTTTATTTCCAATTATTTAATTTGTCCAATTACTTTTGAGCCCCTGAAATAAAGGGATTGTGTTAAAAAAATGCTTTAGTTGCCTCACATTTTTATGCAATCTTTTTGTTCATTCCCCCGAATTAAAGCAACGTGCAGTCTAGAAAGTCATTGACATGAGCAATTCGCACAGGACTAAAATTACAGAGGTCTTCTGGCAATAATTACTTTACCCCACATCATGATGTGAAACTAATTCTGTCTGAAAAGGACTTTACTCTATGAGAGGAGAGGGAAATAGAAGAGACAGATTTGCAGCTGGTGAAAGGTAAGAAAGGAACAAGTTGATACCTTCAATATTTTTTTTTTCTTTCAGTTCAGGATATTTTCTTCCTTTAAATACAATGATATTGTAACTGCTTCAATATTACTACAGTACTGGGGCATGTTTGTTTTAATGAACATAACTGTTAGCAGCAAACTGATTTCTTACAACAATTGAAAACGTTTTTAAAACTTTGAGGTCATGACTGTAAATTTGAATTATTCATAAGGACTGGTTGTTAGTTTTTCTGTTAATTACTTTTTTTGCATATTGCTAAAGCTAGTTTACATTAGTTGTTTACATTTATTCTCAAAGCATATTGGGGTCTTATATTGCAGAAAGCTATTCAGCTATTGCAGAAAAATCCATAATGATGCTTTGCTGCTAAGTCTCAGATTTGATTCTGCAATTTTTAACTCACAAATGTCACAAACTGAAGTCTGCACAATGTCACATTGGCAGCCGTGCACATAATGAAGCTCATAACTACCTATTTGAGGAGCACTGAGCAATTTAAAGGTAAAAATCACAATTAAGCATAGCATGATGGAAAATGAATTCTCAAACCCCAGTGGTGTTTTCTTCTTGGGGCCTGCTACATCTGTTGGCCCAGCAGTATATGTTTATCACCTTCTAAAGCACAAGTCAATCAGAAATCTGTTGAAGGAGATGGGAGGGACTGAATATTTCATAAAGGTTTATTTAACATCTTGTAAAGTTATCGTTATAATCACAGATTTTAAATGTCAGAAGAA
The DNA here is from genome assembly GCF_016835505.1 of Polypterus senegalus. NCBI lineage: Eukaryota > Metazoa > Chordata > Cladistia > Polypteriformes > Polypteridae > Polypterus > Polypterus senegalus. Next base: position 42,899,849 of record NC_053168.1, read on the forward strand.
ATTGTGACTGTTGGAAGTGTGCAGTATGGTGTACTGCTTTTAACTGCAACACATTTATGATCTTACATTTCACTCTATAGGAGAACATATAAAGTAAATGCCTGTTAAATATTCTACTCCATTGTTTTTCAACCTCTAGAATCTCAAAGGAAAAGCAGGATTTTTTAATTTTTATACAAATTTATTAAAAATAAAATACTGAAATATCACATTGACATAAGTATTCAGAACCTTTGGTATGACATTTGAAATTTGGCTCAGGTGCATCTCATTCTTTTGATCATCACTGAGATGTTTCTAAGCCTTATTTGGAATCCATCTGTGGTCATTTCAATTGATTGGACATGATTGCAAATGGCATACACCTGCCTACATAAGGTCCCACTGTTGATAATGTGTATCAGTGCAAAAACTGTGCCCCAAGGTCAAAGGAATTGCTGTCAGAGTTTAGAGACAGAATTTTGTTGAGGACCAGATCTGGGAAAGGCTACAAAAAATACTGCAGCATTGAAGGACTCCAAGAGCACAGTTGCCATCTTAATTGTAATGTGGAAGAAGTTCAGAACAACCAAGACTATTTCTAGAACTGGCCACTCAACTAAATTGAGCAATCATGGGAGAAGAGCCATGTTAAGCGAGGTTACCAAGAACCTTATGGTCACTCTAGCTGAGCTCCAAAGAACCTGTGTGGAGATGGGAAACTATCACTACAACACTCCACCAATCTGGGTTTTATGACAGAGGGATCAGAAAGAAGCCTCTCCTCAGTTAAAAATAAATTGAAGCTCAGATAAAGTTTACAGAAAAGCACCTAAAAGACTGTGAGAAACAAGATTCTCTGGTTTGATGAAACCAAGATTAGCGCTGTATCTGGAGGAAACCAGGCTCATTTTTACGCAAACTAAAGAAGCGTAAAGCGGTAATTTCCATCCATCTACCTCTGTTTGGACTTGTTTATCCCAATTCAGTGCTGCAGTGGGGCTGGTAGATTTTATCTTTTATAAATCCTCCATAGGTAGGTAGACTAAAATCCATGCAGTTATATCTACCTTGCTTGTCATTTTTTCTTCTGTGTTTGAGGCTGTTTATTTTTAGCTTCTCACTCTGTCCAATTGCTTAGCAGAGTGACTGGTTATTAAAACTGTAAACTTTATCACCTACGCAATGCCATTCCAACAATGAAGCATGGTGGTGATGGCATCATACTGTGTTGTTGATTTTCTATGACACGGACAGGGAGACTATATAGAGTTGAGCGAAACTTATATGAAGCAAAGTATAGAGAAATCCTTAAATAATGACCTCAGCCTGGTCCGAAGGTTCAACTTTCAACAGGACAGTGACCTTTAGCACAAAGCAAAGACAACCGCAAGGGTGGCTTAGGGACAAATTTACCCAGCCTGAAGCTGGACTTGAACCCAATCAAACACCTCTGGAGAGTTCTGAAAATAGCTGTCCTGTTAAGGTCTCTATCTTCTTCAGAGAAGAATGTTGGGAAACCAGAAAAATCCTTGCGTGAAGCTTGTCGAATCATACCCAAGAAGACTTCATAATTGGGTAGTAATTATAGCCAAAGGTGCTTCAGCTAAGTACTTAGCAAAGGGTTGGAATGCTTTTATCAATGACATATTTCATTTTTTTAAATAAATTTGCTAAAAAAAAATCTAAAATCATATTTTTAGTTTGTCATTCTACGTTAAGTGTTGCTTGATGTGGATAAAAAATAAATTTAAATGATTTTTAGCATAAGGCTGTAATATAGCAAATATTGAAAAAAGTGAAGGGGCCTGAATACTTCCTAAAGGCACTGTGCATGTTTTTTCTGCATCCTATTAAATGGTTTTGCTGTCAATGTAATTTATCATCATATTCCAAATAAAATAATTATAGAAAATATTATAATGTGTGCAAGAGCCAAATCCTTTAATTTAATGGTAATGGTAAATTTACCTTCGTTTGCTTAGTTTTGAACTTGAATATAACACAGCTTAACGGAGATAATGAGAGATTCGGTGTAAAACCCTATAAGTTAAAGAAAATGGAATGTTCATAAAGTCAGCTCTGTGTGACAATAGAATCACCCCTTGATTGAAGTTATAGATCAAGAAAAAAACGTGAACTGTTAGACAGACAAGCCTTAATGGCATATAGTTTTCTTACCGTTATGTATGTTACGTTCGTTATGTACGTAGATGCCATGAATTTGGTAACATATAGAAACCTTAGGAAATGTAACCTAGATACTTAATCCTCAAGCAGAATTCTAAAAGTTTGCCTTTTCCTCTTTGTTGTGCATATTATCAACTTTTTTCCCTTATTTTCTGAGTGAAATGTTTGCTCTGAATTTCACTAAATCTTTAAAAAGAAGACACTTGAACTATGGAGTTTTTTATGTGTGGCCAGTCATACTTGTGCTGGAATGCATGTCTGGAAGCTGCATTTGAACTATTTTGAACTATTTGGAAACCTTTGACAAACACAGCTACAATGAATTCCTGTTTTTTATTGCAGCAAGTTTTTTCATCTTCTGAGGATCACTCTTTCTCCCTCTGTCACCTTCTCTCTCTCTTGCTCTCACTCAATCTACCTTTCTCTATTTGTCCCTCCAGCAAAGCACACCAATAAGAGGCAGCCAGTATGACTAAAAGAATGTGCTTCAAAACTGAGGAGCTTCTATACCTGAGGTTATTGGGGTGGTGAAGTTATCAGACCCACAGCAGAATTACACTTTAGCTCCCTTTCACACTTATCTGTAACTCTCACTAGCTTCTAGCATCTCACTAATAACAGGCTTTTGCCATTTCAGATATAAGTCATCTGTCTCCTGGCCATTTACCTGCAACTTTTTGCTCTTGCTCAGAAATGAGTGACTGGCCTCCTGAGCTAAGAAAAATTTCCTCTAGACAAGGAGGACCAGGTGGACTTTACTGGATTTCATACAGAGGGTACAGCTTTTTACAGCTGTGAACTGCCCTGAACAACCATCAGAGTTTAACTGAACTACAATATGAGTGGTTAGGAATGTGTTATCCTAAAATTAATTACAGCAGCAAACTAAAGAAGCGTAAAGCGGTAATTTCCATCCATCTACCTCTGTTTGGACTTGTTTATCCCAATTCAGTGCTGCAGTGGGGCTGGTAGATTTTATCTTTTATAAATCCTCCATAGGTAGGTAGACTAAAATCCATGCAGTTATATCTACCTTGCTTGTCATTTTTTCTTCTGTGTTTGAGGCTGTTTATTTTTAGCTTCTCACTCTGTCCAATTGCTTAGCAGAGTGACTGGTTATTAAAACTGTAAATCTCCCCGGAGTGTTATCTGTATTTTTTTATCAATTTTTGTTTGTATCAGCAACTCCTCACCAACTGTTTAGAAGCATCTGTTAACAGATGCTAAAGGGGATTACCACAATGTACATTTGCACATAGATGATCATTTTCATGTTTATGTTTTCAATTTTGTTTGACACATTTTCTTGCATGGCTATTGGCCTTCAGGGTCAAAATGTTTGTTTAAAAACATCCTGCTGTTGAAAACTGTATAGCTTTTTTTTGCCATTAAAAATTTAATTTTCTTTTTCTTTTGTTATTAATGCATTTTGTTAAAAATACTTAGCCATTACTGTTGTGATTAATGCATTTGAACGTCCTAGGTCATTAATCATTTGCAGAATGGCTGCCAAATTAGCTACACTACACCACCACTCCTGCTGTCTCTGAGATGCTAGTAATGGGCTGGTGCCAATAAAGCAGAGTTCAATGGTTAGAACTGGCTCAGCAGGGGAATGCAGATATCGCAGTAATAAAATGGCTAATGCAGAATTTGCTAGTAGACAAAAGCATGCTTTAAACAGCACAAGGCAAGGTAATTCTAAAAGGCATTCAATTATTGCAGTTTTCTGGCAGGCCTGTTTCATCCGCTATTTCTGAAGACTGATTAGCAACATTAGTAAGCGATGACTGTGTTTCATCTACAGAAAGGGCGTAAAATTGAGAAAGACTTGAATGCAAGTGTTAAACTGTAAAAGTGAAGTACAAAGCACTATTCAGAAAACTTAAAGGAGTTTGAACATTTTGTATAACATCAACGGAGTACCTAACTGACTAGTGCCAAATGAATATAGCAAAAAAGTCATCTAGAAGAAGATGACAGTGGGGTGCAAGTGCAAGATATTTTTTGATATACATAATTAAAATATTAACATAAGAAATAAAAAATATGCATAAGAAAAGAGACTGTTTGTGTAGACTAGATAGATGCTGTTTGTTTTTTACAAAAAATGGATTAAATCTTTTTTTTCTAATTCCTGTTTAATTGCCAAAATTACTGTCACGACTGAAAGCTTCTATTGAAATTCTCAGTACAGGGGATTGATAAGCTGCTTTTAATTTACTTCTAGTTTATCGCATTGTTGGATTACTGTAACTTCCTACTGGGTGGCCTCTGACATGCTTTATAAATACCAATTGAAATAAACCTTAAGTATTGAGGCAAAAGTAATTGCTGGAACAAGTACATTTTAACACATGAAACCCATTATGAAATCCTTGCTTTGGCTGCCGACCAGACTGATATGTAATTAAACTCTTAATTAATATTTGAAGCATCAAAGTGCATTCTGAATATTTGCATTCAAGGGTTCATTATCTGTTCTTCCCTGATACAAGGAGGTTTTCTCAAGAAAAAATGTTGTCATTCTCCAGAAGGAGGAGCACTTCTTCTAAGAAAGAATTTTGTTCTTCAATTCAGTACTGAGACAGCATCATATAAAGACAAAATATTCAGCAAAAAAAAGGAATATCTATTTAGCAAATGAATATACTCTACCACATTCATCATTTGGAAAATAATGTGTATATTTTCAAAGTGTTAAAAATTTGTCAGCTTCTAAAAATGACTCTTTAATGTGATTTTTTTCTGTTATTAAAAATTAAGAAAAAGCTGAATTAAATAAGCTTGGACACTGCTTTGTTCACTTTGCATGCAGAGTCTGCATGTTCTTTTTGTCTGCCTTATTTTTCATGCTGGCTCTCCAGGTTTCTTGCCACATCCAAAAGGTCTGCAGGTTAGGTTGATTGTTGTCTCTAAAGTATCGAGGGTGTGTGTTGAACAGGTGCAGTGTCCAGAGACGGTTCGTGTCTTTTGTCCAATGAAGCTGAGACAGGTTCTAGCACCCTGCTGGCTTCAATTGAACTAGCTAGTTTTGAAACTGAACAGACTGATGAAGTAAGTATTGTTTTTTTTTTTTGTTCTTTATTTCGCATTATACAATTTCTTGTATTAGGAATTTGTTAGTTTTCGCATACCCCATGGGTTCAGAGCACAGGGTCAGTCATTGTACAGTGCCCCTGGAGCAATTACAGGTTTAGGGTCTTGCTCAAGGGCCTAGCAGAGTAGGAACTCTTATGGCAGTGATTCGAACCGGCAACCTTCTGGATACCAGCACAGATCAGCTCAGAGCCACCACTCCGCCCAACAAAGAACAAAGAATGCCATAAATGTGTAAATGAGGTATAAAACATATTTTTCCTAGTTTGCTCTAGAACCATACAATACTCATTCTAGTTTGTAGATATTGTCTGAAATAATAGAACATAACATTCTAAAACTTGCTTAATCCAATTCAGTGTAGAGGGGTAAGCCTTGGACAGATTGCCAGCTCATTGCAGGGCCTGCTAATGCACAAACACACCAGGTCAATTAAGGGATGCTAATAAATGTAATCTGCGCATATTCAGTGTGGTGGCAAAAAAGGAAAAGTACCGGAAGAAACAACCACACAGACACAGGAGGAAACAATGAAACTCAATTGATACTGAACATTCTCCCCCATATGATTTCTGTGTTAACATTAATTAATGTTATTTGTTCAAATAAGAAGTTACATAAGTATAGAAATATAAATGTAATAAGCATTTTAGCATTCGAATTACACATATACATAGAGTATACAAGTTGGTTATCCATTTTTTCAGCCTTGTTCTGCACTTACAGCCGGTCCTGCATTACAGCCTCCTTTGCACACACTTGAGCAGTGCTTCTTGACCATTGGGTGACTGCCACCATTGCTATTTTTTCTAATGGTAGTGCTATTGTTTATAATTATAATGGGCACTCTGGCAATAATGGTCAATCCCTCCCCCAGCTCTGACAATCGTGCTTGACTAGCCCACCACTCTGATAATCACCTTTGGTAAGTCATAAAAGAGGGTTTGTGGTATAGCGGGTCCACAGCTCAGATCGAAAAGGCCAGTTATTAAATAGATAATTGCCGCACTCGCGGCTTAAAGGATGGCGTGGTAGTGTGGCCGGAGCGGTTCCCGAGCACTTTATGATGCGGGTGGTCCTCACTTATGTGCACAGATGAGGAATCGTCCACATCCATAATTGAAGCCAGGAACTGCTAATCGCCACACCTGAAACATGTCCCCATTATATATATTATATATAGTAGGAGCATGAGTGCGGAAAGGGGAAGAGGAAAAGAAAAGTAACTGGAGGTTAAGGGAGAGAAACACTGGAAGTGAAGGAGCCAGTGCACTAGTGCGAGAGAAAGAGAGAGCGAGCGAGAGCAGACTAGCTGGTGTTTGCAGGCAGCTGGGAGAGTCGAGCCCTAGCAGGGTGTTTGGCCAGCACCCATAGGCCGACGGTAGTGGTCGCTCCTGCTGAGCGCTTGTGTGGAGCAGAAGTTACTGGGAGAAGGTTGGCTCGCCGCATAAGGCTGAGAAGGCAGTGGAAGTGGGAATCTTGGGAAGTGAAAACCCCAGTGTGAGCACCCTGGTCACTAGGGAGCCCAAGTCACGGTCTGGTGGAGCCCACCGGACCCAGGATCGGAAAGGCGAACAGACTAGCAGAAGGCAGAGAAGATCGGCTGCAGGTATGGTGACTCCCCTGGTGCATAGCCTGGATGGGAGAAGCAGGGGAGTTGCCAGTAGAAAGAAGGCACCAGGCTTTGTTTTTAAAAGGACTGCTTCCAGCCATTGTTTTAACCTCATTTTAAAGGAATTATTTATTTATTTATTTATTATTATTAATTAAGTGATTTTAACCTCCACATTTTTCACTTGTTTTTAATGGATTATTTATTTATTGAACTTTATGCACTGCACTTGTTTTTGAAAAGTTTGTTTTTGTTTTTTTTTAAATAAAAGCACTCTTGCACTTTTTGTGTCATCCCATTGCTTCGTGATGTCTTCACTGTCCAGCTCATTCGGTTACATTACAGACAGTGTCAGGTTCGAGAGCTCCACAGAAGCCAGATGGGAGCATGGAGCAGAACCCGCATCGTCATAGGGTTCCTCAATATGTATGACTTTAAATTGAAGACGTTTAGTGCATTATTGGGGAAACTGGATGTTTAACTTGGCCCACTCTGGAGGTGTCAGTAAGAATGTGCTGTGATGCTGTCATGGGCTGGAATCCCATTCTGGCTTGGTTTCTGCTATGTATTTTATACTGTTGGAACAGACATGAGCTCTCCACATATCTGTAATGGAAAATGTAAGGTCGAGAAATGGATAGAATGGTAGATAATGATAAGAATTATAATAGCAACAGATACATCTATTATTTAGCTACCTAGAAATTGTGTGCAACAACCACAAAGCTCCTTACTGCACACAAATTTTGACTACTTTGTCTAATTTCTCCCATTTTCTTTCTCTAAGAGTAGCTTTAATGATGCTATATGAATTCCTTACTTTTTCCTCAGATTAGGCATTCAGAACTTCAATCACCCTTTCTTTCCCCTCAGAATGTGTTTCTGTTCCTGACTCCTACCATTGTTGCATTGACGAACATTTCCTTTTTAACATGTGAAAAGAGTCAATGCACACAAACACTGTGGTCAATGTTCTCCTGCACCTAATTATTTAAATGTGAGTGAATGACGGCAGCAGCTGAACGATTCTTAAATGTGTAATCTGACATAAAGACTAACTGTCTTTTTGAAGAGGGGGATCTAAAATGCACTTGAGAAAAAAGTAAATAATCAAATGTGTGCCACTGGTTTTGACAGCTTTAAATGACATGAAAGAGAATGACTTTGTGTTGCAATCTGTTTTCAACTTAAGTACTTCCCCTTTCTTGGTACAGCCTGCTGTAATTTAAGAAAATAATGTACAGTCTTAGCTTCTATTCTGACTCAATTATCATCATAAGGAAATGCTGTAGTTGTCTCTTAATCTAGTAGCTTATCTGAAGACTTGAAAGGGAAGCTTTTGGAGCTGGCAGGACTTCATTCTCTAATGACAAAAGTAAGCCCACAGTTCTTTTTTTTTCCCTACTTTTCTTTATCTTACTACTGTATGTATATACTGTTTTATATAAATATATTAATAATGGAACATTTTGGGTGGTTGAGTTGCACTGTAATCTGACTAAACAATTAAATCATTAAGGTGTGAAATGCCTGGTAATATTGTTCTTACTTTTGCATTCATCAGCTACTGATTCTCCATGTGAATTTTATCTTCATATTACTATGACACCAAAGGGCAAAACACAGAAAAAAACCAAAATAATGTGTACAAAATTAATGATAAAAAAAAAACGTCAAAATTATCAAAAAAATGAAAGTGTGAGATAAAGCAGATTACAAATAATAATCTAAAGGTCAGTAAAAATACAAATCACAGCATAAATTAAAATAAAAAATAGTGCATGAATTTAACACCAAAACGTGGATGTGTGAAGTAAACCTCAAAAAAGAGTGCCTCAAATGAACATCAAAAAGTGAGTGCATAAGATTAAACAAAAATGAAAATGGAAATGAACTTTATAAACTAAACAGTATTTTGAAAACTAAAACAGCATTTACCCTCTAGATGCACGAGAGCCACTTTCATATTACCGACTGCTCTTGGAATTCACCACTGAATTATTTGTTGGAGACAAATGAACAAAGCCACAGTCCAGGGTACCTAGAAAATCAGGCCATCAGTGTTTAGAAATTACCTGCACACACGACCACCAGTGTTCCCTTTCACAGCCTTTGTTTTCCACTAGCTCAAGGACAACATACAGGCAGTGACCGGATGCGGGATTCAAACCCAGTTAAGATGATGACAAATTACACATGACACTTTCAGTTGGAGGGGATGTCAGAATTGACATCTGCAGTTGCTGATTGTGTCAGTGAAATATGTCAGATTACATAACTAGAAATCACTAGGCATGTCAAATTAGATAACTCCATGATGACGTTCCAGCATAGTTTCTACACTTACAAAGCCTTTCTGACAGCCAATAACATGCTGCCTAATGGAGTCAGTTCCCAAGCAAAGTGTTTACAGGTATGACAAGTTCAGTATGAATCTTGGCCCATTATTATTTTTTACTTTTTTCCATCCTATGGTGGTACATAATACACAAAACATCAGACCCGTCTTGCCTGAAGGAGGGGCCTGAGTAGCCTCGAAAGCTTGCATATTATAATCTTTCTGGTTAGCCAATAAAAGATGTAATTTTGCTTAACTTCTCACTACATCCATAATGGCTAACACGGTACAACACCCTAGCACATCATACTCACTGTAAACTGTCAATCAGGTTGATTTATGGTGAATAAGGTATTTATAAGAAACTACTTACATTGTACATAATGTTACATATACATTGTAAATATAATCTATCCTGCTCTTTCCACTAAGTGTTTTTTTAATCTCTAATTTTTTTGTAATTCATATGGTTTTTTTATGTCTAATTTTTAAATATACTTGGCTGTAAAGGCGGAGCCGTCAACTAAAGTTTGTTGTGAATAAGTATAATGACAAAGTTCATTGCAGGTCACAATTCACTCCTCACACTTTGCCAATTTATAATTTTAACTTACTGAATGTTTTTAGGCATTTGGAGGAGTATGTAGAACCCAGGGGAAAATTTATGCAGACACAAGGAGAATGAAACTGGGACTGAAATCAATCCGATGTTCACAAAGGTACCAGCTCTGATTCTCATGGAAAATCTTAAAAATTGGAAATAAAAAAAGAAAACATTTTTTTTAAAATAATGTTGATTTAGCCAATGGAATCTACCTTTCAAAAATATTTGCACTACTTGCATTGTTTTTGGACATAGTATAATTTTAAATGTACTGCTTGCAATGAGTTGGCTTATTAACTTTATGCTGGTGTCCTAGGGTTCTGAGCTGTGCTGTGTCTGCAAGAAATTTGTTTCTGAAAAGATTTTAATTTTATTGTTAGCATTTTGCTTCTAAAACTTGGTTTTGGCTGATAAAGTAATGACTTAAGGGGGTTATTTTTATTATGATTTCATCAGTGCTAAAACAGAGCAGAATGTACAGTATAGTCATTTATTTAATTCAGTAGAAAAAGGCACTCCAGAAAATGGAAACTTAAGGGGCACATTAAAGGAGAAGAGTAAAAGTTAATTTGTGAGGAAAAAAATATATTAAACAATCCTCCCGGGTAAAGAAACACATGATAGGAATATTATCCCTGCAATGTGTAATCAGGTCAAGAGGGACTAGCTGGGCAAACCAGAATTATGTCATTTAAAGTGCTGTAAACATGTGTGCTACTCAAATGAAGCCTGAGATGTAATAAAGTTTAATTCTTTGTACATGTAAGTGCAAAGAGCACAGCTACTACAGTAAAGCAAGTAACTTACACTATTCAACTTTCTTTAAATTATTGTTAAAAAATAGGAAAAAAATATTTTCTTCCTTTACAATATATAAAAAACAAGAGCTACTGCAATTACAGATTTACATTGGAGGTTTGAATTTTTTAAGAGGTGTCAGCTTCTCATAATCAAACCTACTGAATATGAGGTTTCATTACTTTAGAACACTGTTTGCACATCAAGTGGTTTGGCTGGAGTTTCTAGTTCAGAGAACGTCATCCCCAGAAACAGACACTCTCTTCACCTGTGTGGAACTGTATGATGACTTTGAGGTGGTATTTAAGTCTAAGCAACCTCAGGTAGAACACCCTCCTGTAGAACAATCCTCACAAAAAACCAATAACTATAAGTAATGGTTGTCACACATGTATGTATGGGAGGCAGCTAAAGGGCTCAAAAGAAGGTAATTCCTGGGTGGACCAAGGGGTGGCATAGTGCACTAATCCCTTCTCTTTTTCCTTGCAGACCAATTGCAGGAAACTCCACCTGGGCCCTATGATGTCACTTCCGACCCCACCCAAGAAGACATCACTTCCGGTTCCATCCCCAGAAGATGTCACTTCTAGTCCCATCCCAGAAGATGCCATTTCCTTCCTTCCCACTTTAAAACCGACATTGTTTGTACCATAACTTCAGTTCTGTTTTGGACTCTTGTCTGTAAAGACCTTTTTTCAAAAACCTTCAGATTTTTTAGCCACTCTACAATTATATGGGAGGAAGACCCAAACCCCCTAACATGTCAAGGCTTGATTATTCCCACATGGTATAATATACCATTAGGGGACTGATATGCAGATTTGAACAAGTTAGAGTATCATACCTGTTAAGGTACAGACAGGAAACATTCCAAGGTTTCTAAGCATCTCTTTTCTGTCCCCCCTGGCCATTGAACCTTACTCTTATTCGATGTTAATTAATGTTGATTTATTTTTTTTTATAATTGTGTCTTTCATTTTTCTATTCTTTAATATGTAAAGCACTTTGAGCTACTGTTTGTATGAAAATGTGCTATTATAAATAAATGTTGTTGTATCTCCCCCAAAAATTAACTGTCACTGTTGACATTAAAGCAACTGGAATTGTTAAAGGTGAGCTGCCAGTTATTCAAGGCCAATGAGATGGTCTTGTTGAATACTTGTGAGGCAAAATGTGAAAAGGAAGCTGTTCTTAGAAATTCTGCCTGTGTCTAAGGCATCACAGAAAAAAAGGTTCACACCTTAATGATATATAGTAACAAGTTTAAGGACATTGTGATATCTTTTGGGATATGTGAGATCTGCATGGCCAAAACAGATTGAATCAGAGTGAATCAGATATACTGGACAGACATAAGCACAATTTAGCTGAGAACTGATTAAATAGCAAAATGGAGTTTTATTTTTTGAATTTATTAATAGGACTGGACAATGTTACCCTGAAATCCTGATGGAACTTTTTGATTATGTAACATTAAAATTTTAGGAGCTTGTGGAATATCTAAATAATGGAAGCTTTCATCCTCACAATAAGGAGAGCTGGGTTCGCTTCCCAGGTCCTCCCTGCGTGGAGTTTGCATGTTCTCCCTGTGTTTGCGTGGGTTTCCTCCGGGTGCTCCAGTTTCATCCCACAGTCTAAAGACATGCAGGTTAGGTGCATTGGCAATCCTAAATTGTCCCTATTGCGTGCTTGGTATGTATGTGTGTCTGTGTGTGCTCTGCAGTGGGCTGTCGCCCTGCCTGGGGTTTATTTCCTGCCTTGCACCCTGTGTTGGCTGGGATTGGCTCCAGCAGACCCCCATGACCCTGTAGTTAGAATATAGCAGGTTGGATAATGGATTGATGGATAGAAGCTTTCAAAAGATGGACTATTACAAAAAGGTAGTCAACCATTGTAATTATAGAGGCACTGGTCTAAATCTATTTTTAGTGTGACAGTTTTACAGAGTAGGCAAATATGTATTCCCAGTACTTCTGTATTGATGAAATACTACATAGATCAGTTGTACTCTTTAGATGGCACCATTAAGCCAAGCTTAAATGTTGCCTGTGAGGTAAAAGTAAAAAGAAAATGTATTCCTTTACGCAAGAGTATTACTGGGTCGGTAAGTAATTATGTCCACTATTTCCACATCATTCATATACTACTTATGTTCTTCATGACAGTGCATTACTGCTTGGTGTGAATTATTCACAATGCATCTTGTATCATGCCTTAACATATGTTTTCCTGTATGAGCAAATACATACGCATGTGTGCATTGATGTGAATGTCAACCCAGAAAGATTAATTTGCTTGAAATCAACTTGTCTGCTGCCAGCAATGTGCACAGCTCACAACAATCAGTCAGTCGTCCATAGTAATCATACCACAACAACAGACTTTCCAAAAGCAATCGTTTTTCCAAAATAACACCTTCACTTCTTCAAGTCCACATTCCCTACCCTGAGTAAATCTTTGGAATTAGTTTACACCTCTGCAATATATGACTCTAGAATGAGCATACGTTATGCATGCTAGGGACTTGACTAGTTATAAACAAATAAAAGGGAGCCACTATAAAGGACAGCATTGAACAATAGCTATTCAATGCAGGAGCTGTAACAGAATGAAGGCAAGGAAGATCTCAGTTTACTGTTACAGCAAAACTAACTGAAGGCATTGGCTTCGAAAGAGCTTTGTGCACTGACTGGGAACTGCCACAGGGGCTAGAGCCTTTGCAGCACTGGCTTTACTGGCATAAAAAGCCTATCCAAACACCTCCAAAGCTTACAGAATGAGCCGAAGTAGGGAGACAAGCAGTACAGACACAATCCATGGCAATCAAGTGAAAAGACAAAATTTAAATGAAGTCAACAATTCAAAAAGCAAAGTTAAGCAGAGTACAAAAATAAAAGAGGGACGCTCAAGATGCTGGCTGTTGCAATGGCATCAAAACCTCAAATTTCAACTGCTACCAGAGGTCTTTCTTATTATTTTCATTTCCCATGTGACTGCTGCATAATACGCAATGTGTAGCAAAAGACGCTTATACTATAGAAGAGCCCAAGAGCATGTATCTCATGACAGAGTAAGCATCACAAGATGCAGGAATCATTTTCTAAATAGGACATTGTCAAAACTGATAGCTCAGAGCTGCAGTAGGACTACTTTTTTAAAACTGATACTGTACAGATGATGTTAATAAAAACTTGAAGTCTCAAATCTCCAGAGTCCTGGATTGAAGTAGAAAAGTCTTTCTGTAGTTTTTTTTATTATCATTGAGTCTGCATTGGATGTCATTTATTTTTCATAAAATGCAGAGGATCCAACCTTTCCTCAGTAATTACGCTATGAATCTCCTTGTTCAAGCACAGGTTCCTTATGGGTTGGAGCATTGCCACTCTCTGCTGGTGGGGCTTCCTTCAACTGCTATCAAACCTCTCCATCTCCTCCAGAATGCAGCTGCCGGACTGATGTTATCATTTCCCTCTTTCACTCCTACTACTGTTCTGCTTCCGTCCCTTCACTGGCTTCCTATTGCAAGAATCCAACTCAAAACTCTTGTCCTGACTTGCAGTTCTCTGAATGGTTCTGCTCCTTAGTATCTCAAGTCTTTGGTCTCTCCATACATCCCTTGAAGAAGTGTCAGTTCTGCATCTGCCTGTCTTCTAACTGTCCCATTTCTTCACAGAAGTGACAAAGCTGGACAATACTTCTCCATTCTTGATCCAAAGCTGTGGAAAGATCTCCTTTTGTCTACTGCACCCAATTTATTCATGTGTAGGCATCTTTTGAAAAAGCACTTTTTTATTAAATATTTTGGAACTGCTTAGTGTCTTTTCTAAAGGACAACTGCTGTTATACTTACAGACAGGATGCCACTTTTGTCTTATTCTATCTGTAACTATATATAGTAGTAGTAGTAGTACTGCTGCTACACTTTTTTTATCTTGTTCATTGTTGCTTTAGATGTTTGCACCTTCTAATCATTCTTTTATGTATTATAACTTGCTTTGTAAGTCATCTTGGATATACACATATGCTAAATAAATAATAATACACTAATAATATTACTTTATTGAATTTAACATTAAACAGTAATTATTTGAGAACCAAAACCTGGACTTATAAATTTATGAAAATTTTAAGTCTTGTTACTGACCAAAATACAGAAAACTTCAGAGCAGAAAATCTGATTCCTTCAGCATTTATACCTCGCCTTCAAATGTAATATGGAATAAAAATCACACCGAATCTGCATTTCATTGTTATTATGTAAAAATACTACAGAGCAGAAATAAATAAAAAACTTTATTGATGTAAATGTTCAGATTCAGATATGATAAAACACAATAGATTCTCACTGCTCTGTAATTTTCTTTACGGTTTTCATTTACGAAGCTAAAGATGCTGTTTTGGAGCAGAGCAGCTATGCTCCAGGGCAGGAAAGAGTTTTTTGCAAACAGTAACCGTGACCATCTCAAGGACAAAAGGGGAATAGCTGCCGTGATGCAGTACATAGTAATTCATCAGTGTCCACAGTAGTAAATACAAATGGATCACGAAAAACACCAGATAGTGACATTATAGTTTTCCTGTTTAATTGGTACAACTGTCAGTATGAATGCTGTAAAGTAGTATGAGATGCCAGCAATGGTGGTTTTAAGGAAATACCAATTTTTAAAAACTATATATATATATATATATATTGTCGCAGACCCAGTCGGGACACACAGGAGGACCGGAGGAGGGCTTACACCTCCCCCAGACCACATGGGGGCAAATGCCCTGGTGCCTTTGGGAGCCACAGGTACAGAGCTTTGAAGCTCAACCCTGTAGGGGCCCATGGTCACCACCAGGGGGCGCCCCAATGTCTGTGGAGCCCTGGACCTCAGCACTTCCGCCACACCTGGAAATGCTGGAGGGAAGAGGATTGGGGACACCCAGAGTGCTTCTGGTTGCACAGCCGGCACTTCCGCCACACTGGGGAGTGCCGGCGGAAGATTGTTGGGAGGCACCTGGAGCACATCTGGGTGACTATAAAAGGGGCTGTCTCCCTCCGTTTGTTGGCTTGAGTCAGGAGTGGAGAAGGATGGAGCTTGGGAGGATAGCAAGGAGGCGGACTGAAGGAAGTGAGGCATTTTGTGTTGGCCAGGACTTTGGGGACTTGTAGGGGTTTGTGTTTCACTGTACTATGTATAATAAACGTGTGTTGGGTGTTACAAACGTGTTCGCCTGTCTTTGTCCGGGTCGACTTCCACAATGGCATCCCAGATAGGACTCTCCGCCTGTTACAAGGTGGGGACCCTTCGTAAATAATTTTGTGGACGGCCCGGCAGAGCAGGGGAGCCCACACACTCGCCGCGGGGGCGTGCACACAGCCCTGGGAGAGAGAGCTGACCCACAGACCGCCACCGGGCCATGAACGGAGTGTTCTCACCTGCACCTCTATAGAGATGCAGACGGGACAGGATCTGTGCATTTGCCATGTGCAGACCCAAACCATCACGGCATCCCAGAGGAAAAGGAGGAATTGAGGGAAGAATGCCAGTTCCTCCGATAAGGGAGGACGTGAAGCAGGAAGCTCACGTCCAGTGGATGGTCGCCCTCTGCGGAGGCAGAGGGGAACCCCAAAGTCAGCTGAGGCTATGGGGGTGCGAGCGGCTCCAACCAAAGGGGCACAGAAACCTCGGAAGGGTTGCTGAAGGAGCAGGCCCCGGGGTGCTGGTAAGAGGGGGGAGCGCTGCCTGTGCGAGGCACGGCAGGATGCCAGGTGGTGGTGTCCAGGCAGCGTCTCTGCCCCTGTTTCTGCTTGTTTTGCAGGGCCCGGAGCTTCAGTAGTAGGACCCATTTCGGGGGTAAGCTGCCCTCACGGGACATGCCGCTCCACACAATGGGTCTTCGCTGGCAGAGTGGCAGTGTCGCAAGGCTGGTGAGGCGACCTGGCCGGGACGCCCAGTAGGACCGGAGGAGGGCTTACGCCTCCTCCAGACCATGTGGCGGCGACCACCCTGGTGCTTTTGGGGGCCACGGGTACAGATTTTATTGAAGCTCAACCCTGTAGGGGCCCATGGTTGCCGCCTGGGGGTGCCCCAATGCTTGTGGAGCCCTGGACCTCAGCACTTCTGTAACACCCAGGATTGGGGACATCTGGAGTGCTTGCGGTTGCACAGCCAGCACTTCCGCCACAATAGGAAGTGCCGGCGAAAGATTCTCGGGAGACACCTGGAGCTTGGGAGGAGAGGCAAGGAGGTGGCCTGAAGTGAGGCATTTTGTGTTTGCCATGACTTTGGGGACTTGTAGGGGTTTATGTTGCACTGTACTATGTATAATAAATGTGAGTTGGGTGTTACAAACGTGTCTGCCTGTCTGTGTCTGGGCCGGCTTCCACAATATATATATATGTGTATACATATATATTCAGTTTAATTACTTCTGAATAACATCATCAGTTAATTGTTGTAACTTAAAAGAGTACATGAAAAAAGTTTACACTTAGGAATAGTATCATTTCGTTTTTTTAGGAATTCTTTTCCTGATTGTTCCTCTGAATTTCCTATGGAGCCAATACAAAAAAAATAAACTGACCTTCAATTCTGCACAATGTGCATCTTTTACAGTTCTTGCCACATGATCCAATTTGTCCCACTGCTGTCAGCAAAGTGATTTATGATTTCAGCTAATATCCAACATTTTTTTAACAAGCACTCAAGTAGCTCACAAAGCAATTTTATTATCAAGTGGTTTGATTTCATCTTTTTCTACCTGGCACTTACATCATCTTTTGTAGTAAAACAGCACAAAAAAGAGAACCTTACTGTGTGTGATCCAAATTTATGTCACGAAAAAAAGAAAGTGAAAATAATACAGAGACATTTGGACAAAAAAATGGCAATCCTGATAACAGTACAATATTTCTTTTAGTTTCTCAATCAAGTTCATGTTTTTTTTATTGGATATTTGATCATTTTCAGAATTATAATTGTGTTAATGGAGGCCAGCCAGTACTGCATCAAAGTTTAGGAAATGAACATGGAACAAGAGAAATTTGAAATAACTGCACAAACATAAAAATATTCATTTGTTCCAGTGTCAAACATTCATTAAATTATCCAACAAAAAAAGTGGTACTACTTTATACTAATTATATTATATACAGACAAAATCTTATATAATCAGTTGTAAATTCAGTTAGCTTTAGTTTATATGCTTAGTCAATTAGGGACAGCGGTAGAGTAGTAAAACCATACAAATAATCCAACCATCCATTTTCCAACCCGTTGAATCCAAACACAGGGTCACATGGGTCTGCTGGAGCCAATCCCAGCCAACACAGGGCGCAATGCAGGAACCAATCCCAGGCAGGGCGCCAACCCACCGCAGCATACAAATAATTTTCTCCATTATTTATCTTTCCTTCATATTGCTAGTAAAAAATTCTAATTTTACTTTGTACAGTGAAGATTTAATTAATTTCTTTTAGACTTTTAGAAAACCCATTGTGTCTTTTCTGTAGACCAGTGGTTCTCAACCTGTGGGGCGGGCCCCCCTAGGTGGGCGCAAAGTAACAAAAAGAAAACAAGAATCAAAAATATGAAAAAAACATCTGTTGAAACCAAAACAAATTAACTTAAACTACATTCTGATACTAGAACAATAAATATAGAGTTAGATAAATATTGATAAAAGTTAAGTAGGTATAATAAAATATGCATCTACATTTCAAAAAAATGTTGGAGGGGAGCCATTAAACTGTTATGAAAACTCAGGTCGCAAACACTTAAAGGTTGAAAAACGCTGCTGTAGACTGGTTTGTTATGTATTATGTGTTGTGAAGACAATGCTTCTGAATATTTTAAAGGATGCTTTTCATTATGTAGGTAGAAACATCCTATTGAAAAGCTGAGTTATATGAATATTTTCATTATTTTTTGCAAGATTATACACAAGACAAATTTAATTGTTGATTATCGGAAATGAGTTCTTTGAAGTGGGGAACCCCTGAATGACCATAAACACTGATGCAAAGAATAGGAATACAAAATTAACCAAAACTGCCAATCAAGACAATGTATTAGAGGATTTATATACAATGCATCTCCAGTTTGGAACCATTTATGGGATGTCTGGCCTAGTCATTATACAGCACTGTGAGTAACACATGAGTGGGTGCCACATTCTATACAATGGCACCCACACTAAAATTAAAATGCCCTGACAGTACAAAATGAACAGCTACAGTACACCCAGATGAGCCATATACTGAATGTTACTATTATCTGATTTGCCTGATCCAGTTCTGGACTGTGCGATCTGACAACATCCCTCGACTCAGTATAGTACATAGATTTCTCATTATGTGGCCGTAGACCACTTTTCCCTCATTTAGATTTTTAGCTCCAGAAATCCTTACATTGATCATCCCTTATCAAATATATAGATGCTGTATGTGCACATGCTGCCCTAAAATTGTGGATACTTATTCACTATATAGAACAAGAACAGTAAAACATTCTTCGCCTTCTTAAAACAAGTGCATATGATTTCCTTACATTCCCTTTTAAAGGGTGTACTTGTAAAGATATACTTTGTAATGCATGCATTTCAGCAATAGTTTAAATTTAGCAAATTACATTCCACCACATGCTTTATTTTATTTAAAGGTCTAGACTAAAATGTTGCATGCATTATGAACATGGTGGGGTGTCTGAATTAGTTTACTATTTGCACCCTAAGCACTTATTGCAATGACTCATCCTAAATACTTATAAATGAATTATCTAGAATTGCAGAAGATGACTCAGGGCTTGTATTCTTGGGAATAGCCAGATGGTTTAATTACAGTGTTCTCGCTCCCATTCGCAATGCAAAGATAAATTCTTTCTTTGGGGTTCTATTTACATACTCCTTCTCTCCTTTAAATATTTATGATGACTTACCCAGCGCTTATGAGTACCCTTTTGATATTTTTATTTGATTATTTATTTCAGTTTTACATATTTAAAAACATGTTTGTGATAAAATATATTATTTAATTCACCTTTACATATTAAACAAAATGTTTGTGATAAAATACAATATACTTTGAAATGAGACACAAATTCCCTCTATTAAACACTAATGAATAAAAATAAAAATAATTATTATGATTATTATTAATCATTATTTTCTAGATTCTGTAATAAAAACTGTGTGAAAAAGATTTTTAACTTGTTTGAAGCAGTTCTCACAGTGTAAACCTACAGATCATATTAACAATTGATTGATCAGATAGGTTGGCCCTGTCTCCCTCTTTCTCTGTCTGTCAGTTTTTAAGATTCTTAATACTAAAATCTTCCTTTTTGTATTAAATCTGGGGCAGGATTCTGTTTAGAGATTTTGCTGCTTTCTGACTTTGAATAGTACAGTACATTCCATTGTAAAAAGCTGAGCAGGTTAGGCTACTTTAGTCAATCAAGAGAAGACAAGTTAGTAGTGTAATAAAAATATCACAATATTTTGCTCATATCACAATGCTATTATATCTGGTGTTTCTCTCAAGAGAGCTATTAGTTGATGAGGCTCTACTGTGTAGTAACTGAAAAAGTGTTTGATAAATAGGTAAAGATAGTAGACCAGTAAGGTATTGCTTTGAGCCACATGGTCTCAGAATTATTGTGAGCAAGGAAATAGGACAAGGAAGTGAAAAATGCACACAAAAAAGTGGTCAAAAACAGGCACAGGTCAGAACTGAAGAGACAAAGAGACGAGCCTACAAAATCCAACCGGCAAAGCAAAAATCAAAGTTGCGGATCAAAAAAGAATTCGCAAAACTTAACATTAGAGCCTATTTGAAATTAAAGTAACCATCACCAAAGTTCTTCAGAGATTCTTTAACAGTTTCCCCTGAGCAATAGCAAGTGATGTGAACATCACCATATTTAGGGTGTCACATCCCAGGACATCAGTAACATGACTGAATCTTCACGATTCAGAAGC
Source organism: Polypterus senegalus (assembly GCF_016835505.1). Taxonomy (NCBI): domain Eukaryota; kingdom Metazoa; phylum Chordata; class Cladistia; order Polypteriformes; family Polypteridae; genus Polypterus; species Polypterus senegalus. The sequence continues at coordinate 42,920,429 of NC_053168.1, forward strand.
TCTTGGCCCTCTGATTCATTGTCTTACTAGTATTGCAGAATGGATGAGTGGCAATTTTCTCAAGCAAAAAACAAATCTTAGTTGTTGGCAAAAGTGGGAAAGTGAGGGTCTTAGAAATAATCTCGATCATTTGGTATTAAAAGTCAAGGCGAAAGTAAAGAATTTAGTTGTTATGAACCTGCCTAAACTTCAAATCACACATTAACAATATTACTAGAAATGCATTCTTTCATTTAATTAACATTGCAAAAGCTATAATATTGCAGAAGCTGAGAAATTTTAATATTCCTATATTTTTCTATAGCTGGTACAGAGTGCTCTGAACAATTCTTAGTCATAATACAAGTATAGATTACACTAATTATTGTGATTTTATTTTGTATTATAATTAATATTATAATTAATTGTGAATTTCCCCTTGGGATTAATAAAGTATCTATCTATCTATCTATCTATCTATCTATCTATCTATCTATCTATCTAATTACAAAACACAGAACTGGTACAAATATAAATACAGATTTGTTAAAAACAGAGAACAAGGTTGGAACTGGTTACACAAAAATGGAAGCCAATTGATATCAATAAATTAATTCACATTTTAATTTTTAACTGAGTAGATAACTGTAATGCACCCCTAACAGGACAGTCTAAACTGGCTGCACTTAGAATGCAACTGCAAGAATTTTTACCAGAAAAATTCAACTTCAGCATATCTCAACAGTTTTAGCATCATTACATTGGTTACCCATGTCGTTTACAATTGATTTTATTATTAATAGCATGTAAAGCTCTGAATAATCTGCTTCTTCTGACATTTTTGAATGCTTGTGTTCTTATATTCCCAGCTGTAATATTAGATCTCAAACACTAGTTTGCTTATTATTTTAAGAGTTTAGAATAAAGGGAGTGGTCTCCCCTAGACTTTTTCATATACTCAGATATAGGGATGGATTTTGATTATATTTTCATGTTATGTACATTAAAGAACCATCAACAACAAATCAAATCAAATTAATAACATATTGAACAATTATTATAAAAGTAAAGCTGAATAAATCAGATTCTGCAGCTGTATGAATAAAAAATTTGGCATTATAATTTTATTTTGGAAAACGATTTAGGTAAACTACCACTTTCAGTAAGTGGAAAGGGGTCAAAAGTTGCAAGAGACTTTAGGAATGTGTGTAATGTAATACTTGTACAGAAAGTTTTGTTTATGTAAAGCAAAAATGTTCTCAAATATGTCAAATATATATGAACATCAAATGGAAAATTGTGATTATCTCGAAAACCAGTTATATTTTGAAAAATGCAAAGAGGCAAAAAATGCTTAGAATGCTTATACCTAACCCTAAACCTAATTTTTAATATTTTTGGGGAAACGTTTCAGGTAAAGTATCAATTCCGGTTACTGGAAATAGCTCAAAAGTTGATAGAAATCTTTGTTTTGTACCCAGTACTTGTATGCAAAACTTGGTTGACCTAAGTGAAAGCGTTCTCAAGTTATTGTGTTTACATACACACAGACAGACACATACTGTAATTCCAAAAAATGTATTTTCAGACTCAGGGAAATTACATTTTTGGATGATTCAAATACTTTCCCTATACTTTGTATACAAGAAAGTAAAAAATATGTGGTGTCGCAGCCTTTTGCTGCTACGTTCCAAAGATCTGGATTACTTTACCAATAAAGAGATGGAAGGCTAACAACATGAAACATTTTTAAAAACTCTTAAAACACACTTTTTTAATTTAGCTTTTTTATAGCTTTATTTTAGTTCCTGTACTTGTGTTTTGAAATATCATATACTTCATGGATTTGCCATCACTATTAAACTTTTCTGTTTTCACTTCCAGTTTACCACTATCTGATTAAAGTACTGTGTGGCCACCTGTGATGTTGGAATGAATGTGGATGCTCCAGCTGTCGACCCATTGCATTGAATCTTCTAGAACGAATCCTAAAAAACAATAAGGAATACTTAATCATATTTATGTTTAGTAGAATGCTCAGTTGGGGCTGGGCAGTCTTTTGGCCTTGGAACTCCTGCAGATTTTTTTTCTCTAGTTTCTCACCAGGCAGGATTTTTATTTTTTCTGTCCCCCTTCAACATCTGACAAGAACAGTGGGCTTGTCATTAGAATCATTCATCCATTATGAAACCTGCTATATCCTAACTACAGGGTCATGGGGGTCTGCTGTAGCCAATCCCAGCCAACACAGGGCGCAAGGCAAAAAACAAACCCCAGGCAGGGCACACACACCTAGCACACACTAGGGACAATTTAGGATCACCAATGCACCTAAGCTGCATGTCTTTGGACAGTGGGAGGAAACCGGAGCACCCGGAGGAAACCCACACAGACATGGGGAGAACATGCAAATTCCACACAGGGAGGACCCGGGAAGTGAACCCAAGTCTCCTAACTACGAGGCAGGATTGCTATCCACTGCGCCACTGTGCCGCCCCATTATAATCATTAGAGACCTAAAAGAAAATACATAACTAAGGAATATGCTTTATTATTTGTATTTAAGTGCATATTAGTTTATTAATACTTTATGTTTTTGGTATTGCATTTATTAATTTATGCTTGTTTATTTATAATTTGTTGTTTTTTTATGTCTTGTAATTTTTTTCTTGACATCTGGTCGAGCACTTTGCTGCACATCGTGTATGAAAATATGTTATAGTAGTAAACATAGTTATTGACTCAGTCACATGGTGCTACTTCAGAGCATTGTGTAAACAATAAATACAAGCTATTAATGAAAATAAACTGTTAATTCATTGATAAAAAACAAACCATAAAAATGGAATCCTTACCATAAAAGCATGAACACATAAATTGATGTAGTACTGTATGTGTAAAATGCCAAATAACACTACAGGTATGAGCCAAGTACTTAGCCAACATATATAGTTAAGGGACAGTTATGACATAATTTCCTAAAGTTGAGCGGTCCAGATTTTTAAAAAATTACATACTTCTGTCTAAGTAAGAGATTTGAATATACATTCATTAATTTATCACTTAGTTTAAGAATTTTCCCATGGTGGATTGTTTTTACCCTGATTTGATTCCCATGATTTTTGTTATTTTACTTTCTTTTAGCGACTACATTAAGTATTTTACCAGTTTCAATAATTTTTTTTTGTTATTTATTAATTTTACCACAATGTCATTTTTGTCCTTGATGGCTGCTGTCCTCGGGTTGCTAGGATGTGAATACAGGTCGCCAGAGGTCACGCTGACATGTCATCATTATTTGTGACAGTATTTACACCCTCTCTTCGGGAAATGTAATAATCCAAAATAATGAAAACAAATCTATGGTAAATTTCTTTTGCTTTAAGAAAGTCTTTTCTTTGGTTTGCTTTATTGTAATGTCCTTCAATGTTGTCTTTAAGTTTGGGTATTGACTTAGATGGTTTTCTCTGATTGATTTCCAAGTTACAACTCCTTATTTTTGTCTCAATATGCAGCACTCTATTGTTCTGTTCCTGATCCTTTCCTCCTTTCTCTCTCTGTCTGCGCTACAGAAAGTACAGAAAGTACAGAAAGAGATATAACCAGTTAAAACATGAATGAGTCTGAGAAATATTCCTTCCATCTGAAATTCCAATATCTCAGTGCCTACTTAAGTTCTGCTCCCAATAGTAGTTAATGGAAGTGTTTTAGTAGCAGTGTGTTCAAGCTAAAAAAATGTCTTTAGCTCTGTATACTTAGCTGTGCATTCAGAATGGCAATAAAATAGCTTTAAAAACATTGGTTTATTCATTTTAATTACACCAGAAGAAATGACGATGTGATGATCCAGTTAAGCAAGAAAAAAATTCTTGTATCCCCTTAGCATTATGTTTATCCCAGGAATAATTAGCCAAAAATGTTGAATTATTTTCAATAAGAAAAAATGTTATTATGTGTAACAGAAACATGTACATATCAAAACATCAACATAAATATAATAGAAAGTCTAGTGTCCACTGCTGTGCTTGTGCAGATTTAGTACACGTCCTTTGTGTGACATGTTTTGAGACAATCATCGATGCACAGCCCCAAGTTGCAGGCGTGTCAGTAGAAGCGTGCTTCCTTGCACACCTTTCTTATATTTTTTTCCGTTGTTTGCACACGAAAGTGTAGAATGTCAGTGTCTGACTTCCAAGATTTGTACACCCCTTCTGTTATTGCAGGCTGCAACAGCACCAGGTTTACTGACTTCCACATTTTTCCTGATGCAAACATTGACAGATGCTGTACTGTGAAGAATACTTACTGTGGATGTTTAGCATCTTGCCTGTCCTTGCACTCAATCGCAATTATTTTGCCTTTTTGTCACGCAGCTACTGTCTCACCATAGTACTTCACATGACCAAATTCACCAGGCATAGCACAGTGGTTCGGTCTTACAGTGCCGTATCCTGCATCAGTTCAGTGTTCAGTTCATTCTAAAACTTGTGTTATTTCATCCATTAGATGAATACTGTCCTGAGAGTTATTCAGCCTTACTTAACGCATATCATTGCACATCATCTTGAGCCTGACTCGAGTTCAACCGTAATTGCATAGAATTCTGAGCTTTGCCTGGGGTTAACACCAAATAGGTTAAGCCATACTGGATCAGTAAAGATTTTTGATTAACTGATATGAAGGACCTAAGATTTACAATTTAGTCAAAAATAAAGCAAGAGATTATAAAAAGGACATCCTTCCCCTGTTCAACAACACAAAACTCATCAGTTTTAATTATAACTCTCTTGTGAAACAAGTCAGGACTGCATGGAAATGTGAGTTTTAAAATAAAAACAGTCAGGGTCAGTGGCTGTGGGTGTTAAATGGGGAGGCTAACCAATTGTTAATATACATGCAAAGTGGGCTCAGATGCTCCTTGTTGATGCCATGCAGGTTATTAAGTAGAGCACAGATATGCCCGTGAGGTATTAAAGGAAACTGGGGATAAAGTGAAAGAGAGAGGAAACCAGACTCAACTGAAGATTTCAAACAGTAAGTCACCACAAAAGACAGGAGGGTGAATTAGACACACTTCCTCTGGCCAGGGTTGTGGCCAGACAGAGGTAACAAAAGCAAGAGAGTGCCATGCTAGTGATTGGTCAGCCAGTTGTACCACAATGACTGAAACAAGACAGCTGCAGACTAACTGGGAGTCAGTTGGCTACATTGATAAAATATAAACAACGCAACTAGCCGTTAGGTGGGCAAAAAAAAAGGTATGCATTCAGAGTGACAGATAATCAGTGTGCAGGAACGATAATCAGTAATAAGTATATCACTGTGATTTATATTTAAATGATTATGCAGAAATGTATGTGTTTGTGATGTTCTTCTATACTTATGTATTATACACAAGTAAGTATTTTAGCTTTTACTCAGGAATATCATGCACTACATGAACTGTAGAACTAGGCACTTTTAAAAATTAATACATCCAGAAAATATAGAATACAAGATTAGAACTGAAGGCCAGGGACAGTTTGATTGAATTTATGGTTACAGAGGAAAAGATATAGAAAATAGGCATATACGGAATTGTATTGATTATTAGGTAGATATTGTAAATAATATTTCAATAAGAAGAAAAAAGGAGAGCAGATATGACACCCTGCTGCTATTTTTTGTTATCGTGATTTAACATTTGAATGTTGCCTAAATTGAAAGTCATCAAGCTATCAAGTTTTTTGACCTGAGTAGACAGGACAGAAATTAGGAAAATTGCCCCTAAGTGGAAGATTAGCTCATTATACAGAAAAGACAGAAATATGACATCTGGGAGTTGATTGGCTGGGTAAACATAAAACAATCACCAGATTACTGGACAACTAATTCAGACATAAACAAGTGCCTCCAGTCTGAAAGGTTGGTTTGATAGGGTGAAGCATTTACTGCTCATTAGGACATATTAGGCCTTCAAGGCAGGGCAGCAGGCTGCCTTATTCATTTGGCATAAGCATGTGAGTATTGTGAATTTATTAACATGTTATAAATATTAGGTTTTGCCTAAGTATTATTATTGGCTTATGTTAAAATTTTGTTGTAATGAAAAGAGAGGGAACATACTTGAGTTAATCTTTAGCTGTAAATACTGTAAGTCTGCCTTTTAAAATCATGATAAATAAAGGACTAAAGAGACACAGAGGCTCTGACCTCAAAATGTGTTGTGCTGGTCGGGGAACCAGTTATGTCAGCTGCATATCCAATGGAACTGTGTTAAAAATGGGAAGCTAACAAGCTGTAAGGCATTATACAATATCAGCCTAGGTATAGGTTTGTAAATGAGATTGATATAAAGTTATCATTTGACCAACAATCAAAGTAAGTTACTTCCTAAATAACTTTTCTCTCCTGATTTGCATGAAATTAGATAGATAGATAGATAGATAGATAGATAGATAGATAGATAGATAGATAGATAGATAGATAGATAGATAGATAGATAGTACTTTATTTGTCTCCAGGAGGAAATTTGGCTTTTTACAGAAGCTCTTTAAAAAAATAAATACTAGAGGTAGAGAAATAAGTAGATAAATAAATATGCCCACATTTTCATCTGAACAAAAAAGAAAATTAAAAAGAGAGAAAACCTCTGACTTGGCTGTCTCCATCACACTGAAGCATTATGCAGACATATTGCTGTTGATGTAAAGGAGCCCCTATAGCATTTCTTGATACACTTTTGCTGAATTATTCATTGGCTGAAAGTCCTCAGTGTTAGTGTGGCACACAGTTTTGTTTTAATTCTCCCCTTTGCTGTGACCTCCAGAGGGTCCAAAGTGCATCATATAACTGATTTTGGCCTTTTAAATAGCTTGTTGATTCGGTGGGCCTCTCTTGAAGTGATGTTACCAGCATAAAACATTGCATTGGCCATTACAATGTCAGTTCCCACATTGAAGGACCACAATGTACTAAGGAAAAATAGCCTGCTCTGCCCTTTCTTATGGTTCCTTTGTGTTCCGAGATTAGTCCAACCTGTCATTAATGTGGACCCCTAAGTACATGTAGGAGTGGATCACCCCTACATCCACTCCTTTAATAGTGACTGGACATAGAGGCCCTTTGGTGTGATAAAAGTCAAAAAGCAGTTGGTTTGATTTGCTGATGTTAAAGATACAGACAATTCTCTTTGCATCAAGAAACAAAGTTTTCCATCTGACTCCTATACTCTGTCCCATCCCCCTTTATCACTAAACCTCATAAGTGCAGAATCATCTGAGAATTTGTGTACATGAAATGACTTGGTGTATTTTTACACTCAGAGGTGTATAGAGTGAATCAAGCATTTGTAATATTTACATGTAATTTGTACATACTGTATACTATATGGTGTGTGGCACAGGACAACAATGTAGCGAGATGAACATCTAGAATAGCGTGAAAACTACCTTTGATTTTCAGTGCTTTCCTGAAGAGGATGTCAAGCTTGCCATGTTACAGACAGAGGCAGGGTGACTTTACCTCTGTTGACTTACTGCAGTTACCAAAGGAAGGGCAATGAGGGAGCCGAGGAGGCTGGGTTCCACAATGTTGAAGCTGTTGATAGATGCAGCAAGGGCCTAAGGATCACCCAAGATGGAAACAATGGTCCCAAGGGTTACAAAAGTGATCCAGTTTGATTTTAGAGGAAATGTCATGATTTTTAAGTTGCTTGCACTTTTTACCAAGGGCAGCAATAGAGGTGATGTGGCCACATTTATGAAATGAGTACTGCGATTTGTGTTACTCTGGTGGGAGAACTCTGGACAAACTTGGTTTTAATGGTGTTTTAATTATTTTTTATAATCTCTAGAATACTGTTGATTTTGTTTTCAAAGACAGTATTTATTTAAACCTTCTTAATTATGACTGAACTTTGTCACATTTATTGTTTGAAATAAAAACATGCACCTCTTGCATCAAGAAACTGTTGATGTAGTCCGCAGTTGCCCTAGTCCATCCTTGTTTCACAAACTACTAGATGGCCCAGTCGAGTATTGTTCCAGGTCGCCGGGCACCAAGGACATTACACACCAAGCTCTTCATGGTGAAGCCCTGTAGGACAGCCAGGGTTGTTTATTGCTTTTCTCAATTACACTTTGTTACTCGTCTTGTTCTTATTCTTCACGTTGTTTACTTTTTTTTTTTAAAGAAGTAACCACCCCGTTTTATAACTTTGGCCTTCTTTGCAATCAAACCCCTTGACTACAGGCAGGTGATCTCCATTGAACTCATTTCTTGACTTCTAAAACCAACTGTTTGCATAAGTGAAGATTTACCTGTAGGTTTGTCACATTAAAGGTGGTGAATACTTATGCAATTAATTATTCTCTGTTTTATTTTTGTAATTAATTTAGGCACCTTTAGCAGAGCTTTGTTTTCAGTTTAATGTTAAAAAGACTATTAAAGTGAACTTTAGTCACTTATGCTCTCACAATTTAGTTTCATGCTTTACTCAGTATACAGTAATCCCTCCTCGATCGCGATCCAGAACCCCCCAAGATAGATGAAAGTCCGCGAAGTAGAAACCATATGTTTGTATGGTTATTTTTATATATTTTATGCCCTTATAAACTCTCCCACACTGTTAACATTATTAGAGCCCCCTAGACATGAAATAACACCCATTAGTCAAAAGTTTAAACTGTGCTCCATGACAAGACAGAGATGCCATTTCTTTCTCACATTTAAAAGAATGCCAACATATCTTCCTCTTCAAAGAAGTAAACGTCAGGGGCAGAGAATGTCAGAGAGAGCGAGCGAGAGTAAAGCAAACAATCAAAAAATCAATACGTGCTTTTGTACTTTTAAGTATGCCGAAGCACCATGATAAAGCGGCATTTTGTAGAGGAGCATCCGTATCCTCTAGGCAAACAGCCTCTGTGCAAACAGCCCCTCTGCTCACACCTCCTCCGTCAGGCAGAGAGAGTGAGAGAGATAGAGAAAAGCAAACAAGCACCGCGCGGGAAGCACATCGTATATCATTGAGGACTTTTATTTAATATGTAATACGTGCTCTGATTGGGTAGCTTCTAAGCCATCCGCCAATAGCGTCCCTTGAATGAAATCAACTGGGCAAACAAACTGAGGAAGCGTGTACCATAAATTAAAAGACACATTGTCCGCAAAAATCCGAGAACCAGCGAAAAATCCGTGATATATATTTAGATATGCTTACATTTAAAATCCACGATGGAGTGAAGCCGTGAAAGTCAAAGCGCGATATAGCGAGGGATCACTGTATAGGTTGTGCAATTGTATAACTGAGGTAACTGTAGTCCAGCTAGTAATTATCTATATGAGACTTATACTAAAGATAGGCTGCAGTCAGATGACCTTGAGGTGTATTGGCCTTTAGGCTATAGTAGTAAAAAACTACAATTGTAAATACCAAATCAATCACTCTGATGACCACCTCTCTGGTTCTAGTTTTATAGCTCAATATTAGCAGAATTAACAAAGGTTCTCAGTAATGTTTGGACTTTTTATATGATGTCTTCTGTTATTAAAAGTAGAAGACAAGCTAAACTTTTGATTTGCATTCTTAAAGATACATAATATTAATGAGAAAAAGAAACAAGAACATTTCATGCAATGACAAGATTTACTCTTGAAAGCACTGAGGCCATAAAACTGTCTAAAAAGGCAATTTATTTGCAAATTTAAAAATAATTAGCCATGCAAATAAAGAAATTCATAAAATATCAGAAATTGAAATTCAGAGGGGCCATTACGTGGCTACGCTGCATGGTGTTTTCCAGCAGCTGATTTTACAAATGCAACCAAGAAAAGAAAATTATCTTCTCTACCACAAATAGTGCAATTTCAGTTTAATTGACACTAATGGCATTGGAGCCATTTTTGGGACTTTTTAAACTGCTGAACCATAGACAGCAGATGTCAGCCAACACAGCAGTAATTATGAACTGTTCCCTGCTGCATAATTACTATTTAATTTAGATTTTATGGTGAGATCATTGAATAACATTAGAAAAGGCCCTCAAGACCCATTGGCCTCATTCAGTGTATTTAAAATGTACAGTACCTACTTAGGCAATGTAACTTACTGAATTTAAATTAATAAAACAATTGTGATCTTTCTCTTCAAGACAGATCTGTTCAGATCTTTACTTACTGTAGGTGAGTTATTTTTATATTGAAGCTTCACAGAAGATTTTAGTATTTGTTAACCACAAAACATTTTTTTAATCTGAGCTGTTTATGTATAATGAATAAAAAAGAAGGATTTGGCAATATACAATAATATTGCATAGTTGCAAATAATAATGAATGTTTGAAGTCACAGTGCATTGTTATGTTTAAAAATGACAGACAGTTCAGTGGTGAGTATGGAGATAATAAAAGGAACTGTCCTGTGATGCAATTGTTTTAAGAAAGTAAATAAACAATGACACCCTGCTTCTCCTGCTATGATGTTTGTTTCCATTTAGTTTCTTGATTTTATACATTTCACTAATAAACAAATAATAAATATTTATACAATTAAAAGCTCAACTGACAATGCCAAAGTCCAGAAAGCTTACATTTTCTTGCTTCTTCTTCATTTCACTCATTACTAGTGAAATCCACCATTTTTACTGTTAATAAACATACATTTCAGTGTGCGTGGCCACCTGTGATGGACTGGCATCTTGTTTAGAGTTGGTAGAAGCTTTATGCCTAATGTTGCTGGCATGAGCTCAGGCCCCTAATGATGTTAAAATTGATTAAAGAGATATGAAACTATTATGCTATGAAACCCAATCAAAGTTATTTATAAAAGGTTATTTAAGACCAGAGAATGAAACCACAGATCTCCAGCTTAACAAACAAATGCTATGATCAGATGACCAAGAGGGAGAGGAAGACAAACTCCAACCAGCAATGCATGAAATGAAAGTTAACCAGAATACATTCAGTATAACTTACCGTTAAATACTTGCATGTATTTAAAATTGTTTTCTATACCAACTTTAATAAAATTACTGTATTTGTGCAAAATATTTGAAAAAAATATTATAACAAGACATTGGATGATTTGATCATGCATTTCAAGTAGTTCTTACTCTTAATCTTCTTGGGCCAGACCATCTTCATAATGTTGAAACATGAAAAACGATTAAAACAGACATTTGTTTTCCTTTTCACATAAAATGTACAGTATAAGGTCAGGCCAGTTGATCTCATTCAGATATGTTTTTATTTTATTTTAGGTGACAATGAAAAACTGTAAATATTCTCTTCAGAAACAGACAGAATCTATATAATAGCTGTTGGCAGATAGTAAAAGTGGCATTGCTACCTAGTACTTTACATTTTTCAGGAAAGCAATTCCAGAATGCTAAACAGGCTTTTTTTGCCTCAGTTATTATAAGATAAACTCCATAAAATGTATCCTTCCATTTATAATGTGATGCATAAACTTTCACATTTTTCAACGTCTGCACTCTTCTCTGGATCTTGTTAGGAGCACGCACTGATACAGACATGACAAACCAACTCAGGACCCGAGTGCAGCCATTGGATGGATGATACCTCAGCACCACACTAGCTCAGATGGAATGGAACAGTGTGAGGTTTTTTATGGTGGCTGGAGTGCCAATTCTGCAACCAACCCCCAAGTTTTTCCTGGCAGGATGGAGGGCCTACATGCAGATTAATGTGCAGATTAAAATTCAGATTAATGTCATACCCTGTACAGAGCATTTGCAGGTTAAGGGCCTTGCTCAAGGGCTCAACGGAGTAGAGTCACTTCTGCTGTTTATAGGATTCGAACCGGAAACCTTCTGATTGCAAGTGCAGCTACCGAGCCCCAGAGCCACCACTCCACCCTGGATCTTCTCTGGCAATAAAAATACTGAAGTAGATAAGGAAAGAACAGCTTTATTTATTTAAGAATCAGAATCTGAACTGAGAAAACCTTTAGTTTTATTTGGTGAACAAAATGTAATCGACGACAAGTTTTTAGTACATTGATCTGAGTTACATTCAGAGCACTTATGACACCACATTTAGATCACAATAAAGAAATTTATTCACCAACCTACAGAAAAACCTATTGATGCCGTGTTCTATTAATAGGGCATAGAATCCCATGCCAATAAACTAAGATGTACTTTTTTATTTTTTTTGTTTTGTAATTTTTTTTTTTCTAGCATTTTCCATGCCTGATCCTGGACATCATCAATGTCATTGTCTAATTATTGTTTGTGTTTTTTTTCATTGCTTTTGTTTAAGCTACAAATTTCATTGTTCTTCTGTTTGTTGCATTATATGTTTGGCTGTCATCCAGCCGATATTATGTTTCTTGTGGTTGTTCCTAAGCACATATCTGCCATTGCCTGATGTACTTCCACTTGCGCTATGGAGATGTTAGGTCACACAATGTTACACAAGGATGGGAGCCACATACGTTTCTCATTGGAATTAAACAGGAAAGACTTCTTCTCTAGATTCCTCAAAAGGGCACAAATCTAAGGATTTTTTGGTTAAAGACATATTCCACCCAAAAATTATATTATTATTATTATAATTATATATATTTATAGTTTACCTAGTTTATGTAGATGGCTGTGGTGGGCGAGAAACTTTTTTAATCTTATGTTTTTGTGGAGAATGGGCATAGCAAAGTTTCTGACAGAATGGGACCCAAGGGTTAACAATGCTGGAAACCAGCAAACAATATCAAAAAAGTCCATGCAAACAATCTCAAATTGCTCATGTTGGATATGGATATGTCAAGTCATTCAGTTGTATGCTCACAATATGCCAAGCATGTATTTTTGTGCTAAAATATTGTTAGATAACTAATGCTAGAAAATTAAAGTAATCCACAAACAGCATGCCCATTTAACATGGGATTTCACTTTTAAAGCAAAGACCTGCCTCTCCCCCTCATTCACTGGTCAAGAGTCCTGTCTTCTTCTTACCTCAGGAAGACAACAGCATTTCCAGTTTATATTTGTTGTCACAAGCATGGCTCAGAAATGCATAACAAACATTTTCTTAAATCACAACCTTTCCTACTTCAAAATGGACATATTTAGTACATTGTAAGGCTTTTTTTCCCATTAGTACCCTAGTATCTATAAGTTCCATTATAAAATGCAAGAGCGGGTAGTTAATTTATATAAAATTTATAAAATAGGCTTAATTTTAGAGTTCAAGTTCATGTGACAAATTAATATATACAGTACCGTGATTGTGAGGAAATTACTTTGACTTTAAAAAATACCAAACTTAGCCTTTATAATTTTTGTTATGAAAAATTTTGTTTTAGATACCAGAGCTCTGGGTTTAAATCTGTTGCTCCAATTATTTTGTTTTCAAACTCCCCTCATGTTTGTTTTCAATGGTAACTTAAGTTTCCTCCCATATCCCAAAAACATACGAGTATCTCGCATGTGCACATGGGAGACAGCTTACCTGCTCAAATAACTATGATTACCCACTGAGCCAGGGGTTGCAGGCTGTGCTCTAATCTTTTCTCTCTTTCTGCCTCTTCTCACCAGCTGACTTACACTTCCACCGCTGATGTCATTTCTGGTTGCTGATTTTCTAGACCCGCCCCTTCTGATATGTCATATAAATCCTCCACTTTGCATTGTATTTCAGTTCTGTTTTGAGCTCCTGTCTGTAAAGACTTATTATTTTCTTGCCTAAACCAGATATACAGGGTTACCACATTAGTATCCCCAACTGTTTCTTTGTGCTTTGTGTCTCTTTGTGTGTGTGTGTGTGTGTGAGTGAATATGCCCTATGATGAACTGGCATGCTATCTAGTGATGGTTCCAAATTCTGCCAGGAAAGGCATCAGAGACCATGCAACCCTGTATTGTGAACCTAGAAAATAAATGGATAAATGAAATGGCTCTGAAAATGGTTGACAGAGTAGAATATATTTCAACATTGAATGTAAATATTTTTCTTGAAAAAGTGAATGCATGGTATTTGAGCATACTTTATTATATTTTTCTTCATATGTCATAAGCAGCTACAGTTTACATTAGAAGTTATGGTCAGTCATAATTGAAAATAGTTTTCTGAACTAGAAGCACTTGCTTATTTATTAAGAATGTTCCTGTTTTCTGATTTTTTTATTAAATACTACATATTAAATTAGGACATTTAGCTTAGCTATTATAATATAGAAAGGCACTGGTCACAATGGCATTCCTTGCTTCTGCTGGAACGCCTCTGTAGTCGGCAAAGAGTTGCTGGGCTTTAGAGCATTCTTAAATTCAAACAAAGAAAATTCTCTTATATATTATTGCAAAATTATGTTTATGTGGCACTTTAACTACAGTAAATGTATAACTTTCTTAAAATAAATAAGCTTTCCCAACACACAATAACAAAAAATGTAATCTATGCATTTTTAAAACCGATTTTATTAGAGGTTTGTGTTGTTATCCAGGAATTGCTCCTGTTTTGTGCCCTATGCTTGCTGGTATATCCCCAGCTTACCCACTAACTTTCCCTGGATAAATGGATTAATGATTAGATGAATGAATGGATAGTTATGGTGTTCCAGAGCCTACCATGGGGGCTTTAGATACAAGGAAATAACAAATTCTAGATGGAATATCAGTCCATAACAAGGTATACTCACACATTTTTACTGGGCAATTTATAGTAATCTTACCAGGTAACTCAAAAACATTGGGGGTTGCAGGAAACTGCAATAATTGGGAAACAGCTACATGGACAAGGCCAAGAATGTGTAAATCCAACATTAACAGTGACCAGAATAGAATTCAGATCCAGTCCTCTAGACCAGGGTTGCTTAAACTTTTTTTTTCACAACCCAGTCTTGCCCTTCTTAGTTTTGGGGGAGTCTCTTGGAAAATCGCCACTGACAATCATAAGTTGATGGAGTCCCCCTTGGAGAATCACTGCCAACAGTCCATATGTGACCTGAAGTATGTCTAAGAAGATACACATCGGACAGGGCCAAAAGAGTCCATGTAACATGTATAAACTTTGGGATGCAAGAGGAAAATAGGCTGGCTAGAGAAAGGTATACAGACACTAAGAGAAGCTTATTGGACATTACATTCCTGCAATATTTAAAGACCAGCTAACTTTTACATCTCTCCTTTAATCATCTCTACTTGCTGCCTTTCACACCTACTCTGGCCTTTCAGTCTCCGTGGGCCCAACTTTCCCACCCCTTTATAATTTTTCCTATTTTTCTCTTTTTTAACCACTGATGAAGACTGTATTGAGCTACAGTGTGTTTCTAATGTTCTTTTTATATTTCTGGCATGGAATTAACCTTTGCCTATGTTTTTATTTGTTGGGAGAACATGCCAACTCCTCACAGACAGCAATTGGGCCACGATTCAAACCCATGTCCCTGGAGCTGTGAGGCAGCTGTGCTAACCTGCTGTGCCTTATTCATAATTAACCATCTAAACTACTCTCTCCAGTTTTTCAAAGGAGACCATTAATCCATTCATTCCATTTCAACCACATTTAATATAACTACAAGGGCCATGGGGGGAATGGAGCCTTCCTCAGCATCATCAAGCAGAAGCAGGAAGTAAACCAACTCTGGGCACATTAATTACCAACTCTTACTCACAAAAGGACAATTTGTATTTACCTTTTAATCAAAGCCACCCATATGTGAGGCATGGGAGGAATGCTGAAGTTCCTGGGGTAATATCTACATAGAAAAGGAAGAAGGTACAAATTTCGACACAAGCACCCAGTTTCATTTAACACAGAAACAACAGGCCACTGTGCCACCTCCAAGGAAATACATTTTTAAAGTGTATATTTGTGAAGTCATATTTTTTGACTTTTCAGGAAATTACATAAGTTCTTTTTATGTACCAAAGCAGTATTTATAGCTGTTCACTTTATCTACAGCATTTGGAGCTTGTGTTCTCATAGCATGCCAGTTCCTTGGTTTAAGTGTTAATTGTTACGCATATCCAACTGTCAAAACAAAAAAAGGCATTGTATCACTCACACTCTTCATACTTTTCCCATTTCCACCACCTATAAATGTTTGTTTTTTTAAACACGGTTTCTTGCAAATAGCACTCAAACATTCTGCAAATATATAATACAAGAGGAAAGAAAAGAAAGTAAATAGCAATACAAGTGTGGTGAAGCAAAGGAAGAGTCTGCAGTCTTTCACCCCCTCTGCTGGTGAGTTTCAATATAGAATTCTGATACAGTAGTAAGGCAACTCTACATGTTTGGTGCTTCATAACATGAAGACTGCAGTTGCAGTTTTCATATGCAGGAAGAAACAGAACACCATTTTCAGTTACAGAAACAACATTTCAATTATTAACCATTTGAGCAAACATGATCCTCAAATTTAACAAGTCAGGCAAAGAACAGTTTATACTGCAACTCCTTACACCCAAATGCTCAAGAGACATAGACGTGGAAAGCTGATTTTGGGATGTAGCCAGAGGTGGGGAAATCTCAGCCCAATATTGCTGTTTAGTAAGGTACCAATAAAAGTGCACCTATGCAAAAGGAAGAGGATATTTTAGATTAGATTAGATACAATTTATTAACGCCAAGGGGGAACTCAGATGCATACAGCAGCAGAAACAGAAAAAACAAGGATACAGACAAACAGGACAAATAATACAGCCACTCAATCAATCGACCGATAAAAATAAATGTATATTGTACAGATATTTCAAAATGAATTTAACAAGTACGTTGGGAGGAAGCACTGAATTGCTTGATAACAGTGGGCAGAAAAGACCCCCCGAGGCAACAAAAACAACAACAGCAACATTTATTTATATAGCACGTTTTCATACAAATAATGTAGCTCAAAGTGCTTTACATAATGAAGAAAAGAGAAAAAAAAAATGGTAAGAATTAAAATAAGACAAAACTAATTAACATAGAATAAGAGTAAGGTCCGATGGCCAGGGAGGACAGAAAAAACTAACAAAAAAAAAAAACTCTACCTAACATAAATGAAAACAGTCCTTTTTGTATTTAGGGTTCTCATGGAAGGACTTGATTATGATGGTCATATAGACTTTTGGCTTTTAATCCATTAATGTAGGAACATCATGGTGCTTTGATTAGGTGGTGGTGGTGCAGGTCGCCACCACAGAAAACCGGGAAAAGAAACAGAAGAGAGAGTAGAGGTTAGTACCACACCATAGTGGAATGAGCCTTAGGCTAAATTTGGTCCAAGAGATATTATTCATGACGGCATTCAATTTTTTCACAATCCTCTTTTTCACAACAGCTTCCAGTGTGTCCAGGAATCGCCTATGATGAAGCAGGCTTTCCTGATGAATTTAGGTATTGTACTTCTTTTGTGCTCAGGTTGCTTCCCAGGAAATTGCAGTGTTGAACATCACACTGGTTAATATGGACTGGTAGAACATTTCCAGCAGCTTGCTGCACACATCAAAAGACCAGACGAAGTACAAGTACAGTCTGCTCTGACCATTCTTGTGTGGTCTGACCAGTCGAGTTTGCTGTTTATTTAAACCCCCTTAGGTACTTGTAGTTCTGCACCACTTCCACATCCTCCCCCTGAATGATGACCAATCTCAGAGGCTTCTTGGCACACCGGAAGTCCACCACCAGTTCCTTTGTCTTGCTGATGTTGAGTTGCAGGTTGTTGTCTCTGCACCACAAGATAAAGTCCTTCACAACCTTTCTATGATGGAAGAGTCATCTGAAAATTAAATATCTTAATAGCAAAGAGAGGAAGTTGGAATGCAAATTTCAGTTTTACTAGTTCAATCCATACCACTGACAATTAGGTTGAAGTTAAGAAAATCTCCCACCCTCTGGCATTCCAGTAATAGAAATCTTAACAAATTTGCTATAAGCTCTTTGTGATATGTAAGTCACTTTGGAGAAAGGTATCAGCTAATCAGATAAATATTTTGTCAATAACAGCAGTCTCTCAGTTTTGTTCTGTGTTTCTGCTGGCGCTTTTACAGTTTGCAAAAGCATGTCATTAAACTTCCAAATCTAAAACATTATGAATTCAGTTCGATTGGATTTATTTGGGGTAAAGGACACTTATATTTATCAGATCATTATACTATGGCTTATTGCAAATATGTAAAACTAGCCAACCCACGGTGTACCATACGCCGCATAATCAGGCCGGTTTTTTAATAATTTTTAAGCACAGGGAGAAAATTTAACATTTGCAAAATCGGTAATGTAATAAATCAGCAAGAAAAGCAACATTGTAACAATGCACACAACGAACCAACACACAATCGTCTGTGCGGCGTAGCGAGGTGGGAGGGGGGTGTGTACAAAGTGCAGGAGCATCTAAGAAGACGCATGTTTGTCGCGGATGCGAATTGCTGTATGTAGTGTGTAAAACACTTTGCTATGCTGCACGCGGTCGTGCGTCATAACCGAAAACTCGTTTTTTTAAAGACTGCTCACTTCATTGTGTTTTAACCTCAGTTGTAAAGGAATGTTTTAATGATCCCATGGGATACCCCTTGCAAACAATTTTACACGCTGCATATGGCGATTCAGCTCCGCGAGAAACATGCCTCTATAACAGTCAACGTGTGGGAGGGGGGTGTGTACAAAGAGTAGGGACAGAAACAGTGGGAGCGCATGAGTCACACTTAGTGGCAATTCCACGGTTTGCAGCCCAAATGGGGTTCAACGGCTTACCCATACCTAGACACACACTCAATCTCATGCATAATTATTTATTGAATGGTAAACACTTCTGGAAAGACACGGTTGTCTAAAACAGGTTAGTGTGAGAATACAACAGTAAGTGAATGAAAAGATGGAACTCTGGAGAGAGCAAAATACAACACAATAGTGAACCCGCGCATAACAAACGCCGCATAATTATTTATTGATGGTTGAACACTTCTGGAAAGACACAGGGACACCCCTCGCAAACTGTTCTACACGCTGCATACAGCGATTCACATCTGCGACAAACAAACTGTTTTACACACTGCATACAGCGAATCACATCCACAACATGATTTTACCTAGATGGTCCTGCCGCGTCCACCCTCGCACTCGAAGCATACACACGGCCTGCTCATGTGCCCGGTCGCAAGCCGCGTCCAGGCTCGTTCTCAAAGCATACACACCACCTGGTCATGTGTCTGCTCGCAAGAGAAACTCACGGAGAGCCGCCCACCAGCTGCCTGTGTGTGTGCCTCTGTCTGTCTCTGGCGCGGCTTTCTCTTGCGCTGCCTCTGTGTGAACCGGTCAGGCACAGAGAAGGTCAGCTGCTGACAGAGCGTCTCGACTGTTGCAGGGCCTGCATTGGTGAAGCAGGTGAGATGGTAATGAAACAGAGGCACAGGGTTTATTGGTTTTTAAAGACTGATTCCTTCATTGTGCTTTAACCTCAGTTTTAAAGGAGTGTTTTAAGGATCCCATGGGATACCCCTCGCAAACCGTTTCACACGCTGCATATGGCGATTCACCTCCGCGAGAAACATGCCTCTATGAACAGTCAACGTAGCTCGGAGGTACATGACATTAACCCGATCTGCACTGCATGTGGCCTCTACGACAGACGAACATAAATGACGCCATTTTTTCTGTGTCGTCGTGTCCGAGTTGGTGGGCGTGGCCCTACGAGTTGTCGTCGTATCCAATTGTCTTGGAGTTGGTGGGCGTGGCTCCTTCCTGTGTGCGCCATTGGTGTCTCACTTAGTGAATCCGCTTTTCATGGTTGTCTTGCCTTAGTGAATTATATATATAGATGATATTCTGTAAAAGCTTCAGAGCCTTCATTGAACAACTACCCAACTATTTCTGAAGGCCGTCAGAATTACCGGTTCTAGGTAAAAGAAAGTGGTCAAAAATTGGCAGAGCAAGGGAGTTTCTGGCCTTACTGATATGTTATGGAATAAAACACATCAGGGAAGGGTGGCTCCTGGATGATGACAATGCAGCCAGCCCATCAGCACTGGGCACTGGTGGAGGTACATCAGGGCTGTGGTTCCATTCAAACATGATTACCTCAAATATATATTTTTTGCTATAAGGAGGGCCAGGGTCCAGGAGAATGTGGTGTAAGGCACAAATCATTCCTGGAGAGTGTGCCAGTCCATTGTAGTTCACACTGAGACATGCATACACTCACACACACTAAAGGGAAATTCAGAGCTGCCAATTAAATGAAAATGCACATCTTTGGGAATTAGAGAGGAAGGGGCACAGAGACACATTCTGAACTGCAGACTCAACATGGACAACATCCAGACAGAGGATTTGAACCCAGAATCCTTGGCCACTGCACCAGCATGTTACACACTATTTAAATACAGTATAATAATATTGGTATATGCACTCACTGGCCACTTTATTAGGTACACCTGTTGAAATGCTTCTTAATGCAATAATCTACAATCACACAGCAGCAAATACCTACAAATATTTACAAATATCTAAAATCACATGGCTGCGGTGGGCTGGTGCCCTGCCTGGGGTTTGTTTCCTGCCTTGCGCCCTGTGTTGGCTGGGATTGACTCCAGCGGACCTCCGTGACCCTGTAGTTAGGATATAGCGAGTTGGATAATGGATGGATGGATAAAATCACATGGCAGCATTTAGGCATGTATACATTGTCAAGATGATCGGCTGAAGTTCAAACTGAGAATCAAAATGGGGAAGAAAGGTGATTTAAGTGACTGAATGTGGCGTGGTTGTTGGTGGCAGATGGGCTGGTCTGAGCATTTAGGAAACAGCTGATCTACTGGAATTTTCATTATCATTTTTCACGATCTCTAGGGTTTATAAAGAATGGTCCAAAAAGGGAAATATATCCAGTGAGTAGCAGTTTTCTCTGTGAAAATGCCTTGTTGATGCCAGAAAACAGAGGAGAATGGCCAGAATGGTTTGAGCTAATAGAAAGGCAACAGTAACTCAAATAACCATTCGTTACAACCGTGGTATGCAGAAGAGCATCTCTGAATGCACAACATATCAAAAACCGGAAGCAGATGGGCTACAGCAGCAGGAGACCACACCGGGTGCCACTCTTGTCAGCTAAGAGCAGGTAACTGAGGCTCCAAGTTACACTGGATAACCAAAATTGGACAAAAGAACACAGGAAAAATGTTGCCTGGTCTGACGAGTCTCCATTTCTGCTGTGACATTCTGATGGCAAGTTCAGACATAGAAGGAGACAGGTCAATTTGCAACAGTGCCCCCTCACATCTCGGAGGGGCACTGCGTACCTCAGGTGAGCCTGGAAGGTGATCCTCTGTCGTGTGTATGGTTAATAATATGTATTTACTGTATAAAAGAAGACAAATAGGCATTAAAATTGTTGGGATCTGAAACAGTGCTGATCTACTGGAGCTGTGTTCTTCTGAGCTGCTCTTGGTTGACTGATAACAATATCCCGTTTTCATTCTCTTTTACCATGCAAGTGGTCAGAAATGGTGGTGTCAGACAGGAATGAATGTGATGTGAATGTGAATGTGTCTTCAGGCAGGACTTTCTCTGTTTCAGGAATTGGAACATAAGTTGTTATTACATACATGTGTTTGTACTTTGAGACTAAAAGCAGAATTAAATAAATATAAACTAAAGTGACAATTCATTCATATATCTTCTGAGCCTAATATAGGTCACTAGGAGCGAAGTACAGCCCTGATAGCATTGGGGATAATTTATTCTTTGATGTGATGCCAATTTAGAGGCACAAGTTGACCCATATATCCTTTTATTTAGGACACAGAAGAAATCTGGTAAAAAAAAAAGTTTGCAAACATGAAGAGAGCATTCAAATTCCACACAGATGGGGACACCAGATCTGCAATTGAAGCTGTGTTCTTAGAGCAGTACAGCATAACGAAATGGACCACCATACTCCTTTTATAGTGATATAAAACTAAATTACTCTTTATGCATTTATTGTTTTTTTTTATTTTATTTTAATTGAACGCCTTTAGATTTGTAGGATGATATAGTTAAGATCTGATAAGTAAAACTGTGTCTTGTTCAGCAAACCGCTAAAAATCATATTGATATAACCATTCATTTATATGTTATTTAGGCCATACTTGTGGAAAATGAAATTGGAATTTCAAAGATGGAAAAATGCAGAGTTAACATAAAATGTAAGCTTACAGGAAATGATCTAGCAGAGTAAACAGATGGATAAGGGCCTGACAATGCTGCCAGGCTGTAGAAACTCACAGTTGGTGGGTGGACATTTAGTGGGAGGAGGTCGATTATTTTAATATGAAAATTTTTAAAAAAAATTATTATTTTTTGGCAACCTTTGCCTTCTAAAGACTATTACTTCTGCTATTTAAATGTATAAATATTATAAAATTGCACTTAATTATTAGTGTAAAAAGTGGTATCTTTTACCGGCTTCATGCAGCATTATAATGATAGTTCATTTAGGAAAAGTGGTTAGAAAGCAGTTTATAAAATAATCTGTTTGAAAACCTTTTAGAGTTAGGTCTTTCCAATATTTGGATATAAACTGCACAAAATTCAGATGAACCTCTCTGGGTTTTAAAATGAGATAAGTAATGGTAAGAAGATTTTACTATGCTTAATGCTTAAAAATCTGCATTAAAGCTAACTAATGCTGTAAGGAACTGTTAAGTGTTTCAAATTTTTCTGTACTATTTCAGTTAGGTTTATAGCATACCATAACACTATCAGACCTATCTTGTCCAATTCCTAGTTGTTAGGCCATCCCAGCAGCATCAAGCAAAGGATGGGAAGCAGCCCATCACAGAGCCCACACATTCATTCACAGACGGCCAGTTTGGAAATGCAAATCATCCCACCTCTTTTGGAGGAAAAGCAGAACACCTGAAAAAACTCACGCAAATCCCAGGAACAGCAAGCAAACTTCATTCCAACAATGAGTAAACACAAGATCTGGACTCAGGATGCTTACCCATAAAGCTTACCACTGCACCATAGAGCTTATCACTACACCACCATGCTGCCTAATATGGGATATACACTACATGGCAAAAAGTATGTGGACACCCAATCTGTTTTATCAGCTGCACCCATTGTTAATAGGTTCATTAAGTCAAACACATAACCACACAATCTCCTTTGGCAAACACTGGTAATGGAATTGTCATACTGAAGAGCTCATTGACTTTAAGCATGGCACAAGCATAGGATGCAAACTTCGCCATATGTCAGTATTTGAGCTTTCTGCTCTGCTATGTCTGTCCCGGTCAACTGTTTGTGCTATTATTGTAAAGTGGAAGTGTCTAGAAACTACATCTTTGCTACAAAGTGGCAAAAAATGCAAACTCATAAAGTGGAGTCACCAAGTGTTGAAGCGTATAGTATATAAAAATCGTCTGTCTTCTGTTGCTTCACTCACTACAGAGTTCCAAACTGCCTTTGGAAACAACATCAGCACAAGAACTTTGCATTGGTAGCTTAATGATGTGGAGTGCCATGGTCGAGCAGCTGCACACAATCCTAAGATCATTAAGTGCAATGTCAGTCATCAGTTGGAATGGTATAAAGTATGCCACCTTTGGTCTCTGGAGCAGTGGAAACTTGTTCTGTAGTGATGAATAACACTTCATTATCTGGCAGTCTGATGGATGAAGCAGGGTTTGGTGGATGCCAGGAGAGTGCTAACTTCCAGACTGCATAGTGCCTACTGGTTGGTTGCTTAATGCCTATGAGTGGTTTAACTATCAGGAGACAAAGAGTACAAATAAGATGCAAATGCTCTCTGTGGAATGAGTTCCTCAGTGGAGTCCCTCGGGGGTCTGTCCTGGGACTGTTACTTTTTCTGATTTATATTAATTACATAGATTTTGGTATCGTTGCTACAGTTGGGCAAAAGTACTGCCATTTATAAATATAAGATGGAAGACACTTTCCTAAAGGAACCAACCTCTGAAAATGGTTTTAGGGATTTATGTTGGCACATCTTACCACCTATGGAAAAACCTAGTATGCCACATCTTTCAAGTCAAACTGGGAAAATAATTTCACCCCTATAATTAAAAATCTATCCATCCATTATCCAACCCACTATATCCTAACTACAGGGGTCTGCTAGAGCCAATCCCAGGCAACACAGGGCACAAGGTAGGAAACAAACCCTGGGCAGGGCACACACACAAGGGATAATTTAGAATCGCCAGTGCACACAGACATGGGGAGAACAAGCAAACTCCATGCAGGGAGGACCCGGGAAGTGAACCCGGGTCTCTTAACTGTGAGGCAGCAGCACTACCCACTGCGCCACCATGCTGCCCTTATTTAACAATCTCTAGATTAAATTTTTCCTGAGCTTCACATACACAATATTTTTTTTTCATGAATCAACAACACCTGTCATTTAAATCACGCAATCGTAGAATTTAAATCATGTGATTGTAATCCAACGTTTTCATTGGTAGACAGTGTTTCCTCATTGGTCAATGGAGTTGCTAGGTTTTTGTCTTACAGTATTTAAAATACTGTGTACATACTATCTTCTTTCATCGTGCTTTGACCAGAATGAAGACATATTTAGCCATCACCTCTACCTTATAACATCAGGAAAGTCCCAGTGACTCCAAAAACTAAAAAAAATACCTCAGTTTTGAAAAGAATGACATTTACTAGGGTTTTCCATTGGACGTGAGACATTTTCATCATCTAAGCAATGCACAGAAGCTAATAAAAAGGCTAATACAAGTGTTGGGTTATATTGTAAAATCTGTTAATATAAGTCAGGGAACGTTATGCATAGACTACCTGTATATAATGCACTAGTGAGATTGCATCTGGAGTTTTGTGTGTAGTTCTTTTTATTTGTTTTTCTTTCTCTTTTTGTTATTGCCCCAACCTATATCGTCTATAAGGTTATTTATTGTAATTTGGGTTCCTTTGAACTAGGAGAAAAAACAAAAACATTGTGTACAAAGAAGCTTTGTCAAACGTCCCCCTGGGGGCAAATAAAAGTCTGTTGATATCAATCAAACACTAGTTATGTACTAAGTACAGCAAACTTAAGGATAGTAAAGTTTTGTAACATATAATTAATTACTTTTAACCTTTCCATATTCTACAATCCAGAGTAACTGATCTAGATCCATAAACATATTACAAAGTACATTGTAATGATAACCGGTAAAGCAGACAACTTGAGATATCCATGAAATGTTTGGGATACCACCCTGGTAACCCATTTTAATGCAAACATAAAAGACAGCCAAGCAAGCATTCAGGAGCTTTGTCTTTCACAAATGTCAGTGTCACAAATGTCTGACGCCATCTTCAAACTTTATGTCTTTGAGACTGGAAGGGTAAGAGCTTTCTCTGGGTGGAAGGGTGGGGTCAGTCATCTTTCTTGGGCAATTTGTCTTGGCTGCAGAGGAGGAAGGAGATGAAAATTTCAACTTCAATGCCCCCTCTTGTCCTTGGGTGGAACTGTTTATCTCACCAGAGCCAGGAAGGTACACATGCCTGACAACATGTAAACCTGATCACAGCTTAAACAACAGCATAAACATGCAGTCGCAGAAAGTGAAGAGAAGAGTAAAACAAAAGACGTGTATGAATATCATATTTTTGCTGCACTGGTGACAATACTAGAATGGCAGAAGTCCCATCCCTTTTGGTTCCTTCAATATTTAAGGAACAGCGTGACCAGAAAGCAGCATTTATTTTAAGACCAGGTTTCACAGAGAACACACTCCTCAACCCATCTTCTGTCTGGAGAACTTTTGATAATGAAGACCATATGTCCTACTTTGTTCTTCTCTTTTATTTCCACCAGGGTGCAGGGTACCCAGCTGGCACACTAACCCTTTGACATCTTCTCTGTTCTTTTTTTTTACAATATATATATATATATTTTTTTTTAACTATTTTACACAATTTAGAAAATTCACTTTGTTGCCACTTTTGTATTATGTTTTAACTTATAAAGCTGACTTCTTCTAATGTAATCTTTTGTGTCTGTAGCTAGGAGTTTTGGGTATTTTCAAACTGAAGAACAAACTAATGATATACATCATTTTCTAAGTTGGTGAGATAATATACACATTCTTATGCAAATGTATTTGAATATTGCTGCAATGGAAAGTCAAGCAAACTTTACTCTTAGGTGTAATTTGTTAATGGAAATGGTATTACACTCATATATAACTTCTAAGAAGCAAGATAGGTACAGTATAAAGTTTTGGGGCACCTGAAGGCAAACCCCATATAACTGGTTATAAAAAAACACAAAAACAAACAAGCAAAAAATATGCTTTACAACAAGCATTAAATTTGTCTTTTTAGTTGGGTATCTAGTCATAACTGACTAAAGATGGCAGATCTTCCAGCTTTAAGTATTTCCAGCAGGAAGAGGCGGGTCCAGGGGGATGGACACCGGAAGTGATGTCAGAGGTGGTAAAGCTGTCAATCTTCCGGTCTGCATAGGGAGGAAAACACAAGGTGTTAGTGTACATTGCAAACCGCTGGAGCAGAGGGGTATTCCCATCACCAGAGCCATTAAGTTATCCCCTATGCGTACATGACAAAGAGAGTTTACACTCATTTCTACATGGGAAGTTATTCAAAGAAAAGATTAGATGGAACATGAAATGGAGCTTCAATAATCATTGAGATGTTTTATATCATGATTTGGAATTGAAAACTTGTTAATTGTTAAATGTACTGCTCTACATATTTGTCAGTTCATTTAATGGCATAAAGGGAAAAATAATGCACTATCAAAATTTAAATGTCAATTAAATGTTAGAAATATTTCATAAAGACAGCCTTAGTATTTTCTTTTATGTGTTTCCTCAGAATTTGCTTATCTTTTTTAAAGTACAAATCTACTGTATTATTACTATCCGTCCAGATTTTCCCAATGTGAAGAGAAATGTTCAGAGATTGCAAGGAGGGAAATACTACTGGCTGCAGGCTGTGCAATTTATTTGAAGTGTTACATTTAGGTTGTGCTACAGGAGGTGCACCTCTGTGTCTCATATCTCATAGTAACAGCCGTCCCTCTTTACTTGGAGTAGTTTGGCTTTCTTGTTGTCACTGAGGCCATACTTGGTCAGGGTTTGTTAGATTTCCTGAGGTAAACTGATGTTGTGTATGCTGAGGTATTACATTTTTCTTAAAAGGATCAATTTTATAATTTCCATTGCCTACAATTATTTTCTGTGAATAATAAATAATGAAACATGTCTGGTTCAGAACCAGCTAACTGAGAGTGTCAAGGTGGTCCATATTAGAGATGACTGAAATGTTTCATCTCACTCTTCTGGATGATTAGGATTTATCGCTTGCGGTTTACATGTGCCATTCATAAATATATATATATTACTAGTGATTTTCCACTGAGCCTGTAGCATCTTATTGTAAAACATGTTCTGAAATTCACTGGGAGTGTGGGAACCATTGCTAACTCCATTTCTTTTTTGTTTCAACGGAATAAAACCATATTTTTCACTGGATTTTCGAAGCATATTTTATTTATAGGACTTTTTTCCTTAGAACGTTGACACCTTTACTGCCATTTTGTCTTAATGTGACCACTGATAAGCTGGTATTCCTAGAACATGATAACCTGTGGACCAAGCTAAACATATTGCAAAGCGTATCCTAGTAATGGTGTAGGACACATTGACACGTTTTCTTGACATTTAGTCTTAAACTAGAAATTGACAGTTTATCAAAACCTGATTGTTCTTCGTTGGTGTCACTGTCATTAACAGCAGAATTACTGAAATGTGCTTGAATCCAGATAGAATGTAACTTTCAGTAGTTCGCCATTTGTGGGATTCTATAAATCAACAAGTAAGCATGCGTGTATAGAAGTAGAGAAGCTGCACTCGCTGAAACGCCGATCTACTGTGGATCATTAGTGTCAACACAATGGATATTCATGATTTATCAATGGTTTTAAACTTTAAAAGCCAATTGTTAGTGTATTTAATCAAGTACAGTTAAAATTTTAAAGATAGATAATGTTAAATATATTAGTAAACATATTCAAAGGTATGGACTGCTTTACTCATGTAAATCATGATTTATATTTCAAAAACACATAGTAATTTGTATTGTTAATAGTTAGAGTTAATAGGGAATATAAGTAAAGGTTTTCTTTAGAAATTTCTTAACTTTTAATGTCTGTACAACCATACATTTTTTAAACCTCTTATTCTGTTACAGGGCTTTGCATAACTTGGCAGCATTGAGCTCAAGCCAAGAACAAAGTATGCAAGGAGCACCAGGCTGTTGCTCAAAGAAACATTCACTAACACTGGATCAAGTTACAGACGTACATTCAATTCTGTATACACTTCTGTTTTGAATGTCAGAGTATGGAGCAGGCTAAGAAAATCAGCATTGACAAAGGGAGCACATGCAAACTCCATAAAGGCTAGGTTTTGAACCCAGGAACCTGGAATTTACTATATTGTATGCTGTACCTAGTATAAAGCTTGTATTAATGGGAAAACTGCTTTACTAATTTTGACAGTCGGGTACTAAGCAGCAACAATACCTTTATTTACTGCATAGTAATGAGAACCTTTCAATAGTATGCTGTTTGAAAGGTTTTCTGCATTTGAGACTTTCTGACATCACCAGATTTCAAGCTGTTCTGGAGACTGTAGCTAAAGGAGACAGGAGGTGAATTACTTTTCTGCATCCAGACATATGGTTACACTGGCCTCATTCTGTCTTTCCTCAGTTAGAGACAAAGAATGGGGGAAAAAAAACCTAGCTCATTAAGAATGACTTTCTTTTGTGTTCAAGACCCTCATCATTTTGACTTTAACAGGAAAACATATCTTTATATATTTGAATTATTTATTAAGAAAAAATACAAGTGGATAGCAATTTTATTGGGATAGTTTTAACGAAAATGTATTTCATGCCATGTAAAATAATTGCACAGAGCTTTCCTGTTTTATATTTTATTTTCAATGGAACAAAACCTATCAACAATATATTAAGTGAAAAAGACAATAGAAGGAATCATTATATATATATATATATATATATATATATATATATATATATATATATATATATATATATATATATATATATATATATATATATAGCGCAATGCCATAGCAATCATTTGCTGTTGGTACTGATTAAAAATATCTATCTGTACACTTTTCTATTCTTTTTTTCCCTATTTACGGTCACAAGACACTGAAAATATTTAATATTTCCCTGTTTTCAAACATTCTATACATAAAATCAAAAAAAATATATGGTACAATCAGCAATTATTTTGTCTTCCATAAAATCCTTCAGATTTCTTATTCATTTACCAAGTGGAAGATGACAAAAGGCATAGCCCCCGCATACCTTTTTGTTGCACAGACTCTTTCATACATAAATTCTTGGATGTTTTAAAACAGGGGTGCCCAACTCCAGTCCTGGGGGGCCACAGAGACTGCAGGTTTTCATTCTAACCCTTTTCTTAATTAGTGATCTGTTTTTGCTACTAATTAACTTCTTTTGAATTAATTTTATTGACTTGTTTTTAAAGAAATGTTTCCCTGACTCCTTTATCGATCCTCTGAATTGCTTCATTTCTTTCTTTAAATGGCACCCAAACAGAAATGAAATATAAAGTGAGGGAGCCAACAGAAGACCAACCAAGTCAGGGAGTCAGATTTCAACCAATTTCACACAGTTGCTTATTGAGGCGCTGATTCTTGTTATTAATTAAACTCGTTCTTTAATTCCATGGCTTGTTTCTGCTCTCATTGTGCAATAGCCGACATTTCAGAAATTGTGGATTTTCTCTTTTCTAAGAGCATATC
The DNA here is from genome assembly GCF_016835505.1 of Polypterus senegalus. Lineage (NCBI taxonomy): Eukaryota > Metazoa > Chordata > Cladistia > Polypteriformes > Polypteridae > Polypterus > Polypterus senegalus. The sequence continues at coordinate 42,950,176 of NC_053168.1, forward strand.
AGCATTCCTGAGACCTTTGCCTTTCTTTATTTTCAGATATTGTATGATGGCCATAGTTTGCCTGTCTGGCTCATTTGGTATCTCATTATTGTTTGGCTGCTAATTAAGGAAAACAAAACAATTGAGGGGTCTGAGTCTTCAAGAGCAAGTCAAATAAAATGAATTCAAAAGAAGTTAATTAGCAGCAGGTCACTAATTAAGAAAAGGGTTAGAATGAAAACCTGCAGCCACTGTGGCCCTCTAGGACTGGAGTTGGGCACCCCTGTTTTAAAATAACATATTAGTGTTAAAGTTAAATGATGACTCGTAAATCATCAGGTTCAATTCCACCCTAACACTGTCCATCTGGTCCCGCTGCAATCATAAAAGTGTTGATATAATATTTCTAGATCTAATCTCACTCTGTATATTTTTAAGTACTCCACAACTAATTCAACACAGAGACACATTTCATGGTTACACTCAATGGCTGTAATGTGTCTTTTGAGCAAAGTTGTGGTGAAATTAAAGTGCTTTACATTGTAAGAATAGTGCCTATTTCTGTGCCCCTTTACCATGCTGATATTTAGCCTACTATTACTTTCAAAATATAATTTTATACAAAAAACTAATGATACACATATAATTAAGCAAAGTTGGCTTCAATTTTTTTTGATCAACCAATGCCATGCTTGGGCTGGTGCCTAGCCCAGGGTTTGTTTCCTGCCTTGCACCCTGTGTTGGCTGGGATTGGCTCCACCGGACCCCCTTGACCCTGTAGTTAGGATATAGCGGGTTGGATAATGGATGAATGGATAGATGCCATGCCATCTGTCACGTCATCCTTCCTTTACAGCACAATCAACACACCACTAATTAATTCAAGTTCACCAACAGTAGGGTTATCTTTAAGTGCTATTTCCTTGCAATAAACTTTTATGATCCAAAACTAGACAGAAAAAGATACTTAATTTAAATCTAGAAAAAGTCTTTTTTCTTGTCTACTAAATATTCCTTCAAGAATGCTTGTCTGTTCTGCTCAATTCTACTAGCACTTCATGTCTGCAATCATTTTTTTACCAACTTATCTGTCAGGCGATAGACATGACTAGAAATGGACCTTTATCTCCCATGGGTGACAGCTGGCTTATTAAATATAATATATACAATAAGAAAGAGAAAAAAGACTGACAGTGAGAGTTGAAGGAGCGTTGTGACAAAAAAACAGGTCAGCTTCCTACCAGATAGACCAAATAGTCATCATATATTACTGCATATGCTATTAATAAAGGTACTGTAGTTATTATTGTACTTTATATTTGTCTATATTATCTCTAAATCCAAGTACTAACAAAACATAAAATATCAGTTTTGATTTAAATATTAAAGGTGGCCATTGTCAACATACTGTATATGTATTGAATATGAAATACTTTTAGCTTTTGTTGATATGAAGTATGAAGTCAAGAAAAACTCAGGCTTTAGCTCCTTTAATAAAATGTTATCAGTATGGATAATTTTAGGCAAAATAATTAAAATTAAAACAAAAAGAGTGTGCACACTTATGCAAAGTGATACTTTGTACAAAGCACCTTTTTCTTTGCTCACATAAATCTGCTTGAATAAGTCTATCAATTCACGATATGGAGAGTTCACAGGTTTCCCATGGTGTTGGTTTCAGAAGAGTTCACACTTAATCAAAGTAAGAGGGGATCTCCTGCACAGCTTCTTCTGGATTGAGATCCAGACATGGCTAAGATGGCTTTGTAATTCACGTTGTCATGTTAAAAGGTAAAAGCATTCTGATACAGTATATTATAACATGTTATGTGCCAAAATAAGTTGATCTTCTTTCTGCCCTCTGTCCTACCCAGAGTTCTCGTTTCCACAGAAGAGAAGGAGCCTCATAGGATGATGCTGTCATCTCTTAATGCAAATAGTGTATTGTTTGAATAATAAGCTGTGTTGATTTTGCATCAAACAAATCTTTTGCAGTTAAGAGCAAAAAGTTCATCAGACCGTCTTAGTGTTATGTTCAAACAGAATGTCAGATCGTACTGAATGTTAACCTTTGGAGTGTATGATAAAACTGTTTTCACATGTTTAGATGCTGTTTGCTTTATTTTGGGTATTTTTATTGCATTTTTTGGGCTGTGTAAAAAATGTATTATTCTGTCAATGTTTGTTGGATGTTCACTGTCATTATGAAGTAGCATTGTAACAACATGACAGAGATGAGCAACATCCTTCTTTAAGAGGGAACACAAAAGAGCAATTACCAATACCAAAATACTCATCGAATCACAAGTCAAAATCAAACAAAAACTCTAAACCAAAAGATGCAACTAATTTTTAAAGAATATTATTTAGTTGAGTGCAAGTCCTTGGTAGGTTTTCCTAAAGTTCAGGTGCTAGCTTAATGGGATCGAACATAATGGCTGCCATGAGGTCATAGGTATTGAGATTCTAGCACAATGGGTGAGGCCTTTATGAATATCCAAAATAAACAGGACAGAATTCTAACTGGCCTGCCCAAAAACAGGTCTCTCACCATGGGAGTCTGACCCTAGTAAACTGTAAAGCTTTGGACTACAAGGCCCCAAACAAGAGAACTGAGCACAAAATGAGTAAATTACTAAAATATATCAAGAATATCAAAAGTATTAATAAATATGACTCACAAGGAGTCTTTATACATGAAAATATTTATTGGGAGCAAACACACATGTACAAAACATACTAAATGGTTGCAGTTAGTGGTCAATCCCTACCATAAGTTGCTGCAGCTTCTTGGGATCCTTTCTGAATAACTTTCTCCTTGCCCAGTCATCCATTTCAGAGGGCCATCTTTACTGTATCTTGCAATGTTAAGTTGATGTCCCATTTTTTAGTAATGGTCTTCAGAATTTTCAGGACATTCTGTATATAACACCCATGAGACTCTTTTATATCCCTCTCCTAACCACAAGATTTCAACAAAGAATTGTATTAGATTATTGTGAACTATGGTTATTTTAGCAAGGTACAGTGGCAAGGCTCCAACCAAGCCTGAAAAGTTTTTCACTTTTAATATTTTTATTTTTGGGGTATGGCTATTCTGATATAATATGTGCTGCTTCATGCTAAAATTGGAATGGAAGAGTAAAATGCAGTTGGAAGTCAGCGGACAACAAAACTGAGTCATGTTCTTATATAATACGCTACCGTGGCTGTTCGTTTGTCTGTCGAAGATTTCAAATCACCTGTCGCTCGAAAACGTTTCACCTATTGACTTGAAATTTGGTACACATATACTACGTGACGTCTACTATCTGCTTTTGGGGTGAAGGTTTTTATTACTCTTTTTATTTTATTTTTATTTTATTGTAGAATCAATTCTCTGCAGCATGCTGCAGGGCTGCCTTGCAGCGCATGTGTATGGGTGCCATTCTCATTCCCTACCACCTTTGCAAATCATTCTTGAAGCAGATTGAAGACTTAAGTGCCAGCTTAAGTGAAAAATGAAAGAAAACATACTAAGTAATTGCAACACATAAATTTACGTAATCAGTTTTAACGCGACAAGATGCCAACGAAAGAAGAGAAGCAGTGAGTCACTAGGGTGGAGAAAAGAAGAGCTGCTCAGGAAGCAGCAACCACATCAACCTCTGAGCAAACGAATGGTAAACGTACAGAGAAAGAGGATGAAAACTATGAATGCTCAAGTCAAGTGTATTCACTGCACGTTATCATGCAGTACACCGTTCATTGTCTGCCGTGACAAATGGAAAAAATATATGCAAAATTGACAAAATGAGATTGGTACATTAAGTTTATATAGGAAAATGGTGGCAGGAAATGAGTAACGCAGGAAATGACATCCAAATAGGCAGACGGAAGTGATATCATCAGGGCAGAACCAGATTGAGGTCATCATGGGGAACCGGAAGTGACGTCATTATGGCGGAGTTGGAAGTGGCATCAGCATTAGGAGCCAGAAGTGACACCATCACAGGGGTGGATGTTATGTCGTTGATGGTATTCAGAGATGGAATTGTTGGGTAGTACCCATTTTGTGGAACCGTAAGTATTGTGGGTGAGGTATGATTTTTTTTCTTTAATTATGTTGAAGGAGAGAGAGAGGCATTAGTACACACCATCAACCCTTTATCTGTTGTAGTCTCACTCACCTTAGGGCTTGCTGGCTGCCTCCTAAGCACACGTGTGTGACACCCTGCAGCCCAGCAACACAGACAAATGTCATTGGCAGAAGCTTGACTCTGTTCTGCAGCAAGAAAAAGTGTTCATTAGAAAGACTTATTTTGCTCACATAAACACCCAAAGAAAGCATGACATCACCAACATTGAAACTGACTATATTTGCCTTTGCAAATGCTGGCCACTAGTGCTCCTTGTAATGAGAGCTTATCAAGGAGCAAGTATTAGGTCAGACCACCATATCCTAATTTCATTGCTCCATCATCACCTTAAAAGACAGCAATGCCATTTTGCCATTAAACAGCTGAGAAATCCCACTCCCACTGTCCCTGCCCCTGCTCTGCTATGGATCTGCGCTGGTATCTGGAAGGTTGACGGCTCGAATCCCAGTTACTGCCAAAAGAGATCCTACTCCACTGGGCCCTTGAGCAAGGTCTTTAATTTGCACTTGCTCCAGGGGCATTGTACAATGGCTGACCCTGCACTCTGATCCCAAGGGATATGTGAAAACTAACAAATTCCTAATACAAGAAATTGTATAAGTTTTAATAAAGCACAAGCAAAAAAAGTATCATCTCAGACTTGAAAATTGATTCCAACTACTGCATGACATCACAGGGGTCAAAGGTCAGTGGATGCATTTCAAACAGGCAGTAGTTAAAAGTGAAGAAGAAAAGGCTGGATGAAGGAGCAGGATACAAATGGATCTAAGACATCCATCCATTATCCAACCCGCTATATACTAATACAGGGTTATGGGGGTCTGCTGGAGCCAATCCCAGCCAACACAGGGAGCAAGGCAGGACCAAACCCCGGGCAGGGCACACACACACACACACATACACACACACACCAAGCACACACTACGAACAATTTTTAGGAATGCCAATGCACCTAACCTGCATGTCTTTGGGCTGTGGGAAGAAACCGGAGCAACCGGAGGAAATGAAAAGAATAAAGAGCAAAGAATAATCAAGATCTGGACTGCCAAGTCAAGAAAAGCTGATAGGAAAAACTAGTTGTAATGCAGACAGCAATGATGCTAATATGTCCTATCGCATTGTTTAAGAAATGTCAGAAGTCAACCAGAAATCTCCAGATAGTATATCTCCCCAACACTGCAGAACCTCCAAAGCCCCGGTACTCCATTATAAACAAATTAAGTGCTTTCACCAGTATAGATTTACCTGAATTACATAGTATAATCTTTTAGCTGAAACCCTCCACCTGCGTCCTTGACACAATGCCAACAAGGTTTTTCAAAGAAATATCTGGCGTGCTAATTGACAATATTTTGGACATAGTTAATTTGTCATTAGAAACGGGGGTCTTTCCAGACTGTCTCAAGACTGCTGTAGTTAAACTCCTGCTCAAGAAAAATAGTCTTGACCCCTCTGCCTTTGAAAATTTTAGACCCATCTCTAACCTGCCCTTCTTAAGTAAAATTCCAGAGAAGGCAGTCATTATGCAGTTAAATGACCACCTCAATAAACATGCTATTCTTGATAAATTTCAGTCAGGCTTCAGAACAAATCACAGCACAGAAACTGCACTCGTTAAAGTAGTAAATGATTTGCGGGTAAATGCAGACAGAGGCCATTTATCTGTTCTCATCCTCTTAGATCTGAGTGCCGCATTTGACACCATTGATCACAATATTCTTAGAAATCGCCTTAGTCAATGGGTGGGCCTCTCTGGCAGTGTCTTAAATTGGTTTGAGTTGAATTGGTGAGATGATCTCAGGTTACAACGTGAGTTACCACAGCTATGCTGATGACACACAGCTGTACTTATCAATAGCACCTGATGACTCCGACTCTTTCGATACACTAACACAATGTCTTACTGGTATTTCTGAATGGATGAATAGTAATTTTCTCAAACTAAAAAAAGAAAAAACTGAAATTTTAGTAATTGGCAATAATGGATTCAATGAGGTTATCAGAAATAAACTTGCTGCATTAGGATTAAAAGTTAAGATGGAAGTAAAAAACTTAGGGGTAACTGTTGACTGTAATCTGAATTTTAAATCGCATATTAATCAGATCACTAAGACAGCATTTTTTCACTTAAGAAACATAGCAAAAGTTAGACCTCTTATATCATTGAAAGATGCTGAGAAATTAATTCACGCTTTTGTTTTCAGTAGACTAGATTACTGTAACGCACTCCTCTCAGGACTACCCAAAAAAGACATAAATCACTTGCAACGAGTGCAGAATGTAGCTGCTAGAATCCTAACTGGGTTTTGATGTCACTACACTGGTTACCTGTGTCATTCAGGATTGACTTTAAAATTCTGCTTATGGTTTATAAAACCTTAAATAATCTCGCTCCAACTTATATATCGGAATGCCTGACACGTTATATTCCAAATCGTAACCTTAGATCTTCAAATGAGTGTCTCCTTATAATTCCAAAAGCTAAACTTAAAAGAAGTGGTGAGGCAGCCTTCTGCTGTTATGCACCTAAAATCTGGAATAGCCTGCCAATAGGAATTCGCCAGGCAAATACAGTAGAGCACTTTAAAACACTGCTGAAAACACATTACTTTAACATGGCCTTTTTATAACTTCACTTTAACTTAATACTGATACTCTGTATGTTCAATTCTTCATAATAACTATTCACAGTGGTTCCAAAATCCATACTGACCCCTACTCTCTCTTCTGTTTCTTTTTCCGGCGCCACCACCACCTACTCAAAGCATCATGATGCACCAACATTGATGGACTGAAAGCCAGAAGTCTACGTGACAATCATCATCAGGTCCTTCCATGAAAACCCTAAATACAAAGAGGACTGTTTGACTTATGTTAGGTAGATTGCCCAGAGAGGACTGGGTGGTCTCGTGGTCTGGAACCCCTACAGATTTTATTTTTTTTTTTTGTCCAGCTTTTGGAGTTTTTTTTTTTTGTTTTTTCTGTCCACCCTGGCCATCGGACCTTACTTATTCTATGTTAATTAATGTTGACTTATGTCTATTTTTTATTGTGTCTTCTATTTTTCTGTTCACTTTGTAAAACACTTTGAGCTACATTTTTTGTATGAAAATGTGCTATATAAATAAATGTTGATTGATTGATTGATTGAGTTGTAGTCAGGAAGGGTGCATGATAAGTGGAACATTTCAAAGAAACTTAAATCTAGTCAAACCCTGATGTAATCTTTTATTTCAGTCCTATCAGCCCTTCAAACAAGCTGGATATAAAGCTGGACATGATCTCGGCCAAAGAAGTTGAGAGACATGTGGCACTCTAAGACAGGTGAATAACTGTGTGTCTTTACATACAACTTTAAATTCACAAAATTAAAGAATCCTTTACTTGCCTGCCATCTATTGTTTAGTGGAGAAAAACACCAAAATGTTATAAATAACTGAATAAATGTAAAGGTAATCTAAGAATAATTATTTTGTCTTTTATTACTATTAAAATAGATATATTTCTCTCTAAATCTGTCCACAGAGTCACTTAATGATACTCTGTTATGCTATACCATGGAATTGCAAAGCCATCAACTCTTTGACCAGGTTCAATGCTATTTGTCACATTCTTCAGGGTTGCTTAGCAGCCATTCCAGTATCTCTGTGATTACACTGAAATCACAAAACAGAGCATGAAATTTCAGATTAAAACATTTAATAGATAAAACCTGGCAAGTTATGTGTATTTATCGTTTTGTAGAAATGTTTGTTTTGTGTTTAATGTCTCTCTACAAATTTTTAAGTGATAACATCATGTGAAATGTGACTTTAAACATCTCTTATTTTAATCTTTGAATTACTTAACTCTGCATTGTTTATTGTATATGCAGGGATTTTGTCTGAAAGTTTTTATCTAAGTAAGGATTTTTTTTACTCTACAGAAAGAATAGAAATCAACTGTTGGATAAATGTTTCTCATTAGTGGATATAGTATTTTAATCCAACATAATTTTCCCACCTCCATCTGGCATGCACTTTGAAGTATCAATTTATTTCATGTGATGGATTATACCCTTCAGTTTATTAACCATAAATTAAAAGTTCATCAGATTTGTTTCAGATTTGAACTAAAACCTTCACAATTAATAAAGATTACCTATTAACCTTACATGTTACTTTTATCATTTTTATTTTACATTTTAAAGGTGTGTAACTGTTGGCTCATTATAGTAAGTGGTGGAATAGTAAAAATTGATATACTGTGTGGAATATGGCTAAGGTTCAAATGTCTCTATTATGTGTGTTTTGCTAATTTTATTTTATGTTAACATAGTTGATCAGGTGTTTTTTTTATGTCAAACATTTTTTAATGTACCAAGTGCTTTGTCTGTGCTCTCCCAAGAGACTGGGTTACCTGCCCATCACCAAAAGGGACAGACAGCCCTTAGACCTATAAAGGCTGAGGGAAAAAAACAGTCCTTTGTGGTTCATTGAATGCATTACTGATGGTGAGTTTTATTGGATTTGTGATATTCTTTTGCTTTGCGATAACTGGATTCTTGATCCCTTTTGATCTTTTTTTGACCATTCATTGTATTATGTGTTGGGACTTTGTTTCCTATTGGATTGTCTTTATCAGGCAACTTCTTTTGCCTTTTGTACTCTTTGGAACTTGGAATACTACAGTGTACTTCTATAAAATATTATTTTTAATTAGAAAGATTGTTTGTTTGCTTTCTTTGTTACTGGCTGGAGTTTGATGGTTTTCCCTCCTCCACTGGCACTTTTTGGGATTTTTTTGGATGTTTGTGCTTAGAAACCCTCTAGTACATAACATTGCGTTTTTTTTTTTTTTGTTCAAAATGATCCTTCCATAAAATGAAAGAACTAAACAAGAGAATAAATTAAACAAGCAAAGGAGAGATAATATGAATGGGTTGAGAATAAGATTAGTCAGGACAGGCAGAGTTAATTTTCAAAACCATTACCAAAACAAGAGGATAAAACAAAATTCATAAACTGGAACAAAGCTTCGGTTGAAGCAACCAAATTTATACATTGAAGTTCTTGTCACTCAGCTTTATAAAAATGGCTGCAATGATATGATAGGCATGTAGCCACGTAATCATACCCTGCATGTATACATACTGATGCACCCCCTGCTGTACACAATAACATAGTCACAAAAGTTCACTGAATGACATTATAACCAGACAACTTCATTAAATTCCTAAAACTAATTAAATTTCTAAATCTGCAAATTTTTATACCAAAACACCTCAAGTCAGCTAATTTGAGAAGAAAAGTCTGGAATGAGCCCAGAATCAATTTATTTTCTTTCCAGAATGAATTTAATTACTAAGCATCCTTTATAGTCAGCACTATGACAAAAAGCCTTACAAAATGACAGGGAAACTAAGGAAAAAATAAAAGTAACAGTTTAAACGTTACAGTAAAACTCGGACTGGATACTGGTATTATGTTGGTTAAGGAAAGGACACTTGCAATGAAAGAGTTAACTGGAAAAAAGAACTAAATAACAAGAATTACTCCTGAAGAATGACCAAATGTAAAACTGTATCATTTAACAATAGTCATTTTGCCACATGGGTGGTACGGTGGCACAGTGGTAGCGCTGTTGCCTCGCAGTTAGGAGACCCGGGTTCGCTTCCCGGGTCCTCCCTGCGTGGAGTTTGCATGTTCTCCCGTGTCTGTGTGGGTTTCCTCCCACAATCCAAAGACATGCAGGTTAGGTGGATTGGCGATTCTAAATTGGCCCTAATGTGTGCTTGGTGTGTTTGTTTGTGTCCTGCGGTGGGTTAGGATTGGTTCCTGCCTTGTGCCCTGTGTTGGCTGGGATTGGCTCCAGCAGACCCCCGTGACTCTGTATTTGGATTCAGCGGGTTAGAAAATGGATGGATTTTGCCACATCATAGAGAAACAAGTCAGATGCTGTTTTTTTTGAAGAAAATTTCACTAACAAAAATAAAGAGAGCCACGCATCCTAAAGCTGAAGTTAAAATATTTCAAACAAATTGGTACTTATTAAATAAGGCATCATGGGAGTGTGTCAAAATGAAGGTCATTACTGAAAAAGCTCACATCGGATCTGCACAGGAGTTTGCCAGAGGGCACATGGCAGCCTCAGAGACCAAGTGCCAGGATATTTTCTTTTTCAGCTGAAACTTTGTTAGGCTCAATGCTAAGCATTATTTTGCAGCAACTGTGACAGAACATCTTATCCTGAGAGCATCAAACCCACTGGGTAGCATCATGGTAGGCTATTACTTTGCAGATGCTTTTCTGTACTATTACCTAAAGATAAAAGGCAAAATGGAAGTAGAAAAGTACAAGAAATATGTTATGAAAACCTAGTGTATAATGTAAAATCTGTAAGTACATCTCCATCTGCCCAAAATTAATAAATTCCAAAGTAAAATTGTGTAAGAAACACAACTCAAATTAAACAAGTTCAAACAGTTAATTACTACTAATAACACAAGTTTGCAAAATTAAACTAATACAAAATTGTGAAATGATTTTTATTTGCATTCATGAACAAAATAAAAAATATAATTAGAATGTCTTCATCACATCTCATTTAAGAACAAAATTGAAAAGAAATATAATTAAAATGCAACAAACTATGCAATTTACTTATGTATACAATAATGTTTTAAATCTAATATTTTTAAACATTTATTTAAAGAAAACAGCAATACATATTCATTGAATTACATTTAACTTCCCTACAATTTGCCACTTCTTAGATTTTTGGTGGCCTGTTGTTTTCTGGTGTGTCCCAATGAATTATCTGGCAGTAGTCTGCCATCACACTGATATCTCAACATCCCTGATACCTTCTTTCCATGTTGCTGATGGAATCTTTCACTTTGCTCTTCTCTGACCACAGATTTTCAGTGAAAAATTCAAAATCTAACAACTAATTACTTCTTTTAATGATTGTAGACGAAGGTTCAAACAAATAGCAGGCAGACACCAATTCTAATAAGCAGAATCTTTTATTTCTGACTTCTTGGTGAGCAGAGCGGCTTTGCCTTACAGAGCTCTCAGAGCAAAGCCCCATCAAGGGGGGTCAGCTGCATCTTTTATTACAGAATCTTCAAAGAGAATGGTTAGGAAAAAATAGATCAGTTCCATCCAAGGTCACAGAACATTCTTTACAAAATTTGTTGATTACAACGGAAAGCATAAATTCTAGTCTTATATTTGGAATGAAGCTTATCAGAAAACTTGTCATATGTTTGGCATCTTACTTGGATGATAATCTAGACACTGCTGAAGCAGCTGGGAAGTGTCAAAAACTGCATTCCACACTGGCAGCTCTACCCTAATAAGCACACTTATTTTTATCTGTTATAATAATACCAAGGCATACAGAGAACATGCAGATTTTCATACAGAAGCTAGCAATAGATTTTAACTTCCATTCCACATGATACTCAAGCCCCTCCTTCCAGTTCATTTCTCACACCATCAGATTCTGCTTTGGAAATCAATTTACTTATCTAAGGATCAACTAAAATTCCCTGTTTCAATTAAGCCTCAGACAAAACTCTTAAACATTTGGTCCAATACCATAAAACAGGTTCCATCTTTTGATAAAACTTTGACAAACTACTTCATTAAACAAAGCATATTATGCAGCGGTGGTAAATTAAAAAAAATTTCCACTACATAGTTCCACATTCAATAAAAAGAAAAGCGTGTCCATTTGAGAGATTCCTTGATATGGATGGCAAAGATCTTAAGTCTTTCTTAAAAAGCAAAACAAAAAAAAGATTTGCTAAGCCATTCAACAAAAATGTTTTACAGACAAAATCAAAATCAGATCCAAAATCTTTCTCCAAAGGTGTTTTAGGTTAATTGCTTGAGGTCTAGTCTCTTCAAGGGCTTTTGTTTAAGCAGTAACATTGAAGCTATGCGGTGTGCTTCATCATTTTTTATATCATTACTGCCATGATGTCACAGGTAGCCCCATAGAATCAACAAAGTCCTTCTGTTATCCATCCATCCATTTTCTAACCTGCTGAATCCGAATACAGGGTCATGGGGGTCTGCTGGAGCCAATCCCAGCCAACACAGGGCACAAGGCAGGAACCAATCCTGGGCAGGGTGCCAACCCACCGCAGGACACACACAAACACAACCACACACCAGGGCCAATTTAGAATCGTCAATCCACTTAACCTGCATGTCTTTGGATTGTGGGAGGAAACCGAGCGCCCGGAGGAAACCCACGCAGACACGGGGAGAACATGCAAACTCCACGCAGGGAGGACCCGGGAAGCGAACCCGGATCTCCTAACTGCAAGGCAGCAGCGCTACCACTGCGCCACTGTGCCGCCCCCTTTTGTTATGCTTTTATTATTTATAATATTTTTCTCTTCTGTCGTATTCTGAAGTACTGTACATGTTTAGTCTTTGTAATGTAAAATTTACTTCTTTCACTTACTTTCTGTTTCAGCCTTGTTTTAAGGTTGTTGATTTACTTTTCTTTCATGTGCTCCATCATTTGGCATCTCGTTTTAGACTGTTGACTTCAAGTGTGTGTCATACGATGCACCTTTGTGACTGTATAAGGTCAGCACCATGCAGTGGTTAAGCCATTGGGATGAGCTTAAAAATGATTAAAAACAACTAGCCAACCCGCAGCGTACCATACGCCGCATAATCAAGCCGGTTTTTTTATGATTTTTAAGCACAGGGAGAAAAATAACATTTGAAAAATCGGTAATGTAATAAATCAGCAAGAAAAGCAACATTGTAACATTGCACGGAACGAACCAACAGACAATCGTCCATGACTGAAAACTGGCGGACTGTCCTCGCGCCTTCTCCTGCCAGACGGAGGGATGGGGGGCACGCCACGGAGTGTGGAACGGGAAGAGAGGAGAAGGACGTCCATTCAGCTCCGTCCGTCATGGGGTGTGTACAAAGGGTTGGGACGCAACCAGTGGAAGCGTATGAGTCGCACTTAGTGGGAATTCCACGGTTTGCAGCCCGAATGGGGTTCAACAGCTTAACCACGCCTCTCTGCGCTGGGTTGACACATGCTCAATGTCATGCATAATTATTTATTGAATGCTAAACACTTCTGGAAAGACACGGTTGTCTAAAACGGGTTGGTGTGAGAATACAACAGTAAGCAAATGAAAAGATGGAACTCTGGAGAGAGCAAAATACAACACAATAGTGAACCCGCGGCAAAACAAACGCCGCATAATTATTTATTGATGGTTGAACACTTCTGGAAAGACACAGTTGTCTAAAAAGGGAGGGTTTGAGGATACAACAGAAAGTGAATGAAAAGATGGAACTCTAGACTTTTCATTGCTCTGTGCGGTTTTGGCTGCCTTTCTATATATAATCCACCAAGACACCCGACCACGGTAGCAGCGAGGTGGGAGGGGGCTGTGAACAAAGTGCAGGAGCATCTAAGAAGATGCATGTTTGTCGCGGATGCGAATTGCTGTATGTAGTGTGTAAAACAGTTTGCTATGGTGCACGCGGTCATGCGTCGTAACCGAAAACTCGGTTTTTAAAGACTGATTACTTCATTGTGTTTTAACCTCAGTTGTAAAGGAATGTTTTAAGGACCCCATGGGATACCCCTCGGTTTTGGCCACTTTTCTATATATAATCCACCAAGATACCCACCATGGTAGGAGGGTGGTGTGCACAAAGGGTAGGGACGTAATGAGTGGGAGCGTACAGTATGAGTCACACTTAGTGGGAATTCCACGGCTAGCAGCCCGAATAGGGTTCAAATGGCCTACCCACGCCTCTCTGCGCTAGGTAGACACACAATCAATGTCATGCATAATTATTTATTGAATGCTAAACACTTCTGGAAAGGCACGGATGTCTAAAACAGGTTGGTGTGAGAATACAAAGGTAAGTGAATGAAAAGATGGAACTCTGTAGAGAGCAAAATACAACAGAATAGTGAACCCGCGGCATAACAAACGGCGCATGGCTCAGACGTGCATGTGGACTCTTACCATAGACAAAAGGGACTAACTGTGTGGTCGGGGAGATTTTTTGCATCCGGGCAAATGGGCAGGCAGTGTGAATGCCTAGAGAGCGAGGGTAGACGCCGGCCGGTGAAAAAAGGAGTATTGGTGGGCAGGAAAACGTCTTTCGTGTTCCTGCAGGAGCATCTAAGAAGACGCATGTTTGTCGCAGATGCGAATAGCTGTATGTAGCGTGTAAAACAGTTTGCTATGGTGCATGCGGTCATGCGTCGTAACCGAAAAGTCGCTTTTTAAAGACTGCTTACTTCATTGTGCTTTAACCTCAGTTGTAAAGGATTGTTTTAAGGATCCCATGCGATACCCCTCGCAAACCGTTTCACATGCTGCATATGGCGATTCATCTCCGTGAGAAACATGCCTCTATGAACAGTCAACGTAGCTCGGAGGTGCATGACATGCACATGACATTAGCCTGACCTGCACTGCATGTGGCCTCTACGACAGACGAATATAAATGACACCATTTTTTCTGTGTCGTCGCGTCCGAATCGGTGGGCGTGGCCCTGCGAGTTGTCGTCGTATCCAATGGTCTTGGAGTTGGTGGGCGTGGCTTCTTCCTGCATGCGCCATAGGTGTCTCACTTGTCGGTGGCTTAGTGAATCCACACCCTTTCCGGCATGCTTTCCATGGTTGTCTTGCCTTAGTGAATTATATATATAGATAATATATTACACCTTTAAAACACCCCCAGACTTGGCTTACAATTATCAATCAAGCTTTTTGACTTTGAGGCAAGAGTACATTTTAAATAGGGGTTTACATCCAGACATTGGCATTATTCACAGTTATACTTTCAATTATATTTTATGTGGCTATGATTCTATTCTTAATAATTATTGTTTTGCTTTTAAATTACTATACTTTGTCTATACCTCTTGATTGACTGAAATAATAAAGTGAATATAGGTTATCTGATGTGAAGAGATTGCCACTTTCTTCTCACATAGTTAGCAGGTTGAGGAGGGACGCCCTAACAGAGGACAGTGAGGAAGGAGTAACACGTCACTGATTGGTAAGTGACATTAACCAAGGTATACCAGCCTCCACGTGCCTAGGTTTTTTTGGGGGACCAAAATGTGTCAGCGTTTAAGTCTAGGCTGTGTCTAAGTACACCAGTGTGTTGTTTATGCTGAGGGTTGATATGTTGTGCAGGCATCAATCATAATCAGTGATTAAGTGGATTGGGTCCGAGTGTATTTTTGTGTGTCCGTGTGTGTGTGTGTATGTTAAGCTTAGGGTTCAAGATTCGGAGAATCCATAGCAAATTTGGAAAAGTCCTACTAATCCCATAATATTACAGAAACATATTCAAATTGTTTTTTCTACCAAAGCAACACAGGGGTTCAGAATCATTCTTAATTTATTAAGAATTAGTTTATAAGAATCAGTGGAATTTTATTTTCACTTTGAGTTCATATGAGTGTATGTGTATGTGTTAGTGACAGTCCCAAATCATTAAATATGAAAATGTCAAGGTTGGGATCACTTTCTGTAGTAGCCACTCCTGGCATGAAATATAAAGAAATGCAAGGGGGTGGTTTGCTATATACTGTGAATATAATTATTAATAGGCTCATAGAGGTCAGAATACACAGTAATTGCAGTATGTCTACAATGAAGTGCTATTGTGAAAGTTGAATTTGAACCCTGGTGTGGTGTGCACCTAGCATATGATGTAGGTGTGCTATTGAAGGAAACCAGCTATATTGGTTACTGGGTTTATGCTGAGTCTCTTACCCAGCTGAGCTTAAATGCTTAAAGGCTGAGGTGTTACTTTGGTATTCGCTATGGTATAGATGTGATCTGTTAAGAAGAAGGCACTTAAGTGACTTTATCTGATACAGCAGAAAACAGCAAGGCATCAATGAATAAGAGAAATAAGGCTAAGAAAAGGCTTTTTATGAAAGCATGCTTGCTGCTTCAATTCTTATACTGAGGCTGTTTCCTGTTAACAGACTGGCTGGACTAAAAAGTAAACCAATGATCACACTAAGGGTTCAGGATGGAGTGGACGTGATGAAGCACCATGCAGTAGTACACTTTTAACACATAAAATATCACAAACTCTTGAGTTAATGAAACTGATGAACTGTCAGTCAGCCTAGTGGACCAGGTAAGTTTTGTGTCCATTTAAGTTATCAATGTTCAGCTAAATCCTTTTATCAAATGGATGTAACCAATGCTGTTAAAGGTCTTCTGATTATATAATGAATTCCTTGGAAATGTGAAGTGTATAAATAAAGTGTAGTCCCCACGTGCAATACTGAGGGGTGATATGTTGTGCAGGTGTCAGCCATAATCCGTGATTAAGTGGATGGGGTCTGGGTATATTTTTTCAGCTCCTCTTTTGTAACACTTACTTTTTGCTAATTAGGTGCTTGCACTCCTATAAGGGTTACCTCTTGCAAGACTTAGAAAATAAAGAATATTGATTGGCGTTTCCTTCTGCAGGCATTCATTCCCTCATTTATATTGGGAGAACAGAGTACCTGGTGGGGTGCTGGTAAATTTCTTTGACACTATGTAAAGCTGAGGATGGCATTCATTAACTTCTACAGTATATCTATATCTGTTTGGACACTGTAATTTTCTTACCACCACCAAAGAGGATAAAATTTTCCTTGTGCTACTGTACATATGATTCAGTTTCACTCATACAATAAAATCAACATTTAAAATAGTGTCTGACTGCTTTTAGCACTTACCACTGTAACTCTCTACTGAACATTAGTACAGTCTAGACAAGAATAGGCCATTTAGCCCAACAAAGCTCCCCAGTTCTATTCCAGTCCTATCCACTCCTACTGTTCTGTGATCTAATTGGTTTAGGACTATGATCCATTTCTGTAATTATATTTTACATTTTATAATCATAAGAACCCAATATGTGACAGCTGACAGGAATATATCCTTCACATTCTCTTCAATGCCAGGACCCTCCACGTCTGTGTGCTGAGCCACCCACATTACTTCATGTTCCTTCATGGCTGTGTGGTAAGAGAATGCTAGAATTTTTAAATTTGCCATCTACAGTGATGCTGACAAGATGTTCTGTGCTATGCTTATAATTTTAGTAAGCACTTATTTTGCTAATGAATCAAAAGAGTACCCAGGATATTCTTTGTCTCCATGGATTACAATAAAATACATGTGACATTTTCAGTTCATTATTTGTCAAATACTAGTTACTGATGTGACAAAAATCAATAGTATATGTTTGTACTCTTGCTTTTAAAAATCAATACCTTGGCTAAAAATATATACTAGCAGCGAGATCACAACATTCAGGAGAATAATGGTCTTAATGCCACTGCTGAAGTAAATGTCTTAGAGAACTCTAGTTTAGTCATTTTGTCAACAATTAACCATTTGTGATACATTCATGTGTGTGCTACTTTTAAGATCATAACTGTTATATAATATACTTTGGGCAAACAAAGTATGCAAAAAATCTCAATAGGACTTATTTATTTATGCTAAAAACTGCGGAAACACTGACATGTACTGATGGTATCATATTTTTCCACCTAAATACTTTTTTCTTACAAATTCCACAAATAGTGTGGGAGGATAAAGAAAATGAATACTGCTATGAAATAAAAACTAAATACAAAAAGTATTTCACCCATGATTTATTAAACTGAAAAGATTTTACATTTTTTGAAATCTACTACATGTTATAGGAACTGCAAAGTTAATACATAATATTAATGAGGAAAATAAAAAGCACTTATATATTTCATTAAAATATGATCGCAAGATAAGCAATTCACAAAATTGTTAGTCCATCTATAGACCAAGATGTTTTTAATTAAAATGCAGCTTGCTGTAGTAGTACCTCTATTTTTAGATTAATAAATGAATAAAATACACATTAAGCTTGCATTATTATTAGATACCTAAACAAGAAAGATGTTCCAAAAGTGCTTACCCATAAAAATAAGAAAGAATATTTCTTTCCCAAGCCAAGTGGAAGTACAACATCATTATCTATTGACAATTTGCATTCAGAGTTTAAATAGTATTAAAGACACCCATGTCTGTACATTCAATTTTAACATAATATATACAAAAGGAATAAAAACATGTACAAAAACAGATATTTAAAATTATGTCTTTTGTTGGTTTTTATTGCAACTCAAACAAAAATCACAGTACATTTTTAACCAGTCTAAAATCTGAACTGAGTCTGATAGAAAACTATTTTTTAAACTAAGGTACGCATTAGCACAGAATGTGGGTCAGTCTTATTATATCAAAGGAATAAGAAAACAGACATGTAATTTCTTTTGTGATGTAAATGTAGGGTACTCTTAATGTCAATCTGTATAGCAAAAGGAAATATGCACAGGACTAGAAGTAGCAGCATGGACAGTCTGGGGGCATTGCCTCACTTTTTTAGGCTTTGGTTATTAACATTTTAACAATAAGATAATGAAATGCCTTGGTAGTGCAAAGCCATCCAAATACTCTTTGAAATGTTTCTAAAACAAAAAGGACTTGAACATCAAAACAGAAGTCAGAATGGAATCATATGAAAAGTAGGTCAAAGTAGTATAAAAAGTAGGTTTACTGGCAGGCGCTGAGTCCCCACAATGACTCCAATTACTCCACTCATTTATTGTTACAGTAATCAATTCTGATAGTCGTAATAAGATACTAATTCAAAATTAAATATTCTGAAGTATTTCAGTTATTTGGAAGGTGCTTAGCTTTGTCAATGTCTTTGTCAGCCAAATTGAATATAAATTCACAGAAGTGTCCAGTTCTCATTTTTGTTGAACCTTTTCTTCTTTTTTGGAGATATTTTTCATGCGCAGCCCAAGTAACTGTTTGTGATATTTTGGTAACTGACTTTTCAAGTGAAATTTAAAATTAAATGTTTGGATTGTCAAGTCCAAAAATACAGTTTATTGTTCTCTTGGCATTCACTTTTTTTTTTTTACTTAGGTAAGTTGAAACAAGTTAAAAAACACACACATGAAGTACCACTCATGTATGTTCTTTGACTTGGTTAACTGTTTTGAAAGTTGGAGCATTCATTTTTTTATTTTTTTCGTAAGAAAATACATATTTTTGTTTATTTAATATTTTATAACCATGGGTCATATTTAAAAAAATAATAGTGACAGTCAAATGCATTCACACTTTACCTGAAACTGTAAAATGCCTGTTTTTAAAAGCATTTTTCAAAATTATTTAATTAAAAAATGAGCCCAAATAAGCTTGTGGTGGCTGAAATATTGTAGGTTTTATGGACATCAGTTTCCATCTCAAAATATGTTATAATTGAATCCATGAATGCACTTTTGCTAGTTGCTATTTGTAAAAGGTCAATGGTTAATTATAGTTGATATTTCTTAATTATTACATTTTTGAATGAAGTACCCAATTGGGAGTTAAAATCTATTTTGGGCTTCAATGGAATTGACCATAATGGTGAGCGGGAATATAGTGACATTAAATCAGCAAATTATAGTGTGTGATCAAGTAAGCAATAATAAGTCTTAACTAGTAAATGTTGAGGTGCCAACCCGGCCGGCCCCATTTAATCAAAGCCAACAGAAAAGCTAAAGTAAAGCTTTATGATGCAGTATTCAAATGAAAAGGTAACCAAATAAAAAGCAAATTTTAGGCTTAGGGAATTCTTCCTTTGCTCCTTCTGGTGACCGTCTGCTTTATAAGGGGCGGAGTCAGCTGCCCTCACTGAGCATCTTCTCTGCACTGTGGAGTGAATGGAAGTGGTCATGATTAGCACTAGCGCCCCCTCTCATCCCAGAGTGGTACTACATACCTCAGATGTTGCCCGGAGGGCGATCCACTGACACATATGCGTGACACGTGTCAGTGAAATAGTAAATCACTATAATCTGCTAATAAACCAGCCATAAGGTTGTTAGTGTTAAGTAATGTAAATTCTGAGTACATGTTTACTCGCTGTATACAACATGTGATGGGTGTCTGGTCACACTTATAGATGCTCTAACCTAGACACAGCTAAAATATTTGAGTACACCACCCAGTTTTATTAAGAGACTGGGAACTCTTGAGATTTACAGATAATAGCACACAGGTTTCTTTAATTGGGCAGTTAACAAACACTCAATGAAAGACACAGCAGTAATTTCGGGAAAATCAATAGTAACCTGTGTTACACCAGACAATATTAAAAATACACCAAGAAAAAAGTAGATAAGAATTTAAAAATATCAGGAGCCAAAACCTTTTTAAAAAAACAAAGTCCGCACTCTAAAAGCCCATAATAAACATAACAGTGGAGGATACAACCTTTAATGGTGCGAAGTCCAATTTGTGCGCTGTGTGCCAACTGTACATGGAAACACTCTGTTTGCTGGACGCTTGTTTCCCAACAGAAGTTTCAACGAGTTATCAAATCCCTGTCAACATCTCTTCCTCAAGGAGTAAGCATTCTTTTTTCACTTCTGGGCACCTTGTGTTGTTGCAATGACCTAGGCATGCCTCGCTTCTGGTCCTCCAGTTTTGCATGATTCTTTCATGAGCCCTCCTTCTCTTGCTGGACCCACAACCACGTCTCTCTTGTGGAACTGTCTCTTCCTCCCTGGATGTAGGTTTCGCCACCCATGTGCCTCGCATCTTGCCAGCCATGTACCTTCATCTGCCTGCAAGCCCCTGTGCTCTGTGCTAGTGGTCTTGACAGCATTCTCAGTGGTCTGTCGCTTACTGCACCACTCCCTGCCCAGAAAAATATATCTGGTTTAGTTCCTGCCTAGATTAGCATGACAATTTATCAAACAATGGCACATAACAATTAGCTTCTTCAAAGCAGGTAAACATCTATGTCCTGGAGACAGCCATCAACAAGAACCTTATTTTCATTGCTTAAATAACTGAATCAAAGCAGGTAAATATCTATGTCCTGTAGGCAGCCAGCAGCAATAACCTGTTATACAATTACTTAGGAAATTTGTCCCAACAATGGTTGTCTATTGCCCCTTTATCTACCGGCTTTTACATGTTTCTTTGTCTAAGAGGAAAAAGAAAACCACCCAGTGTACAAAAATGTTCCTCTTCCAACACCAACATGTTTCCCACTGGCATACTTAATGGCTTCCAGAGCTAAACATATGGAGCTTCTTTCTTCAACCTTTTTTTAGACAGGTTGAGTAACTTCTTGTTTGGCTTGTTTGCATTTTTTTACTTTTATAGTTGTAAAGAATACTTAACATATCGGTACGACATCAGGTATTGTGGAGGTTCATAAAAAACTGCTGATATGGTGGAGCATACCCATTCCGCTGGTATTTTAATAGCTTGCATTGGGGATCTGTTTTGCCATCAGAGGGACTATTGGATGAGTAAAAGAGGAAAAAATACAGAATATGTAAGACTAAATAAATTGCCTCTTTGAAGTTAGACTTGAAACTAAATTACCCAGTAATTGTGTTCACACAGAATGTTTCTCCATTTTGAAGCTTTACAAATGTCTTTTTAATGGGAATTTTGTGAATTTCAGAAATTTGTAGAGCATGATGTATTCTAGATATCTTTATGAAATTTGAACTTTCACAACAAATTTTGCTGAAGAATAAGTGCACCAAATTTCAGTGAAATCTTTCCCTTGGAAACTGAGTTTTTTGATGCGGACAGATACTGTAGACAGATTTGATATCAACAATAGGTGCCGATCCTCTTTTCAGAGAGAAACAGACCCTGTTACACCATGGAAGACCCAAAGAGTGTCTGATCTAAAGAAAACCATGTCGGAGAGCTAAACATAAATGAAGAAAAACTAAATTGATTATCCACTCTGATATATTGAAGGCTAAAACAACATAATAAAACATAGTTCGTCTTGAAAGGCGGTGCTATTTCTCTAAAATTATAAATAATAATGCTAGTAATCCGAGAGTTTTATCCTCTACAAGTGATCGTTTGCTAAACCCAGGTCATTCAATGGAATGCCTCCAAAAAACTTCCAGTAAAACCTGTGAAGCTTTTGCTATATTTTTAATCACAAAATTAATAATATGGTACATCCTCCGAAAGCTGATCCTCTTAAACCCCGGTATTCCATTTTAAGCAAATTAAATTCTTTCACCAGGATAAATTTACCCGATTTATATAAAATAATTTCTCAATTGAAACCCTCCGCCTGTGTCCTTGACACAATACCAAGAAGTTTTTTCAAGGAAGTATTTCTGATTTGCTAACTGAGAGTGTTCTTGACACAGTAAATTCATCATTAGATATGTGGGTCTTCCTAGGCTGTCTTAAGACTACTGTTAAACCCCTGCTCAAGAAAAATAATCTCAACTCCTCTGTTTTTGCAAATTTTAGACCTATTTCTAACCTGCAGTCATTATGCAGCTAAATGATCAGTTGAATAAACATGCTGTTCTTGACAAGTTTCAGTCAGGTTTTAGAACAAATCACAGTACAGGAACTGCGCTCGTTAAAGTAGTAAATGACTTGCGGGTTAATGCAGATAGAGGACGTTTGTCTGTTCTCATCCTCTTGAATCAGAGTGCCGCATTTGATAACATTAATCACAATATTCTTATAAATTGCCTTAGTCAGTGGGTGAGCCTCTCTGGTAATGTCTTAAATTGGTTTGAGTTTTACTTGACAGGTAGAAAATTCTTTGTTAGTTGTGGTAGTTATACTTCAAAGACACATTAAATTCTATATGGTGTTCCACAAGGATCTATCCTGGGTCCACTACTTTTTTCAATCAACATGCTTCCATTAGGTCAGATTATCTCAAGGCATAACTTGAGCTACCACAGCAATGCTGATGACACACAACTGTATTTATCAAAAGTGCCTGATGACCCTGACTCTCTTGTCTCACTGACCCAATGTCTTACTTGTGTTTCTGAATGGATGAGCAGTAATTTTCTCAAACTAAATAAGGAGAAATCAGAAATCTTAGTGATTGGCAAAAATGGATATAATGAGGGTATTAGAAATAAACTTGATCCATTAGGCTTGAAAGTTAAGACAGAAGTAAAGAATTTAGGGGCAGTTATTGACTCTGACCTAAGTTTTAAATCACATATTAATCAGATTACTAAGACAGCAATTTTTAATTTAAAAGAGAGAGCAAAAATTAGACCCCTTATATTGTGCTGTTATGTACCTAAAATCAGGTTTACCGATAGAAATTCGCCAGGCTAATAGGGTGCAGCACTTTAAAAAACTGCTAAAAACCCATTACTTTAACATGGCTTTCTCATAGCTTCATTTTAGTGTAACTCTGATATTCTGTATAAGCATTTAATTGTCTCTTTTTCCCATGTCTCCAAAATCAGTACTAACCCCTACTTTCTCTGCTATTCTCTTTCCAGTTTTCTGTTGTGGCAATCTGTGCCACCGCCACCTGATCAAAGCCCTTTGCTTTTCCTACATTGATGGATTGAAGGCCAGAAGTTTGCATGACCATCATCATATAATTCTACCATGTGAAGCCTGAAAACCATGAGGACTGATTAGATCATTTATGTTATATAGAATACCTAGTTGGGGCTGGGCGGTGTCATGGCCTTGGGACCCCTGCAGATTTTGGTTTTTTTTTCTCCATGCATCTGGAGTTTTATTTTTATTTTTTCTGACCTCCCTGGCCATAGGACCTTACTTTATTCTTTGTTAATTAGCATTGCTAATTTTTATATTTTTTTCTTTTTTCATCTTGTAAAGCACTTTGAGCTACATCATTTGTATGAAAACGTGCTATATAAAAAAATGTTGTTGTTGTTGCCATGACTTCCTGTCCAGTAGGTGTCAGAACATTTACTGTTATGGTTCTGTTTATTATTTTTTTATGACTTCATTTAGTGTTTATTTAGGCTCCTTTGTATTCCTTTAGAGATTTTAGAATATGAAGATTCCAAATTTAATATTTATTTTGCAGAAAATTTTTTTTTTTTAAATAGTTAAAATATTTTTGTATCTTTCAGCATTTCTAGGTTTAAATGAATGAAAGTGCACAGTGTTTGACATCAGCACTGCAGCGGTATAAAGGTCAGCACTGTGCACTTTCACGGTCCCCGAGATGGGAGATAAACCAAAAACCTTGATATAAGGCGCTTTGGTTACAGATTCTAGTCCTTTGATATAGACTAAGCTGTTTAGTGATTTGACTTTGGTGAAAGATCAGTTTAACCATTGGTTATGAATCTTGCTTGTTTATAATTATGTCTCTTCTCCTGCTTCTCTTTGCTTTATATCTAGGATTTCTCCTTAGGCAAAACAATGTGCATTATCTGGGAAAGATGAACCCGTGTTGGTTGTTCAGCAGAGAACTTTGAGAATATTAAAAGATAGCCTTCGGCAGCATTTGATATCTTATTAAAAGAAATAGAACTAGATTATGTTGCACCTTTTAGAGAATGAACAGCATGGAGACTGCTTAAGAGACCCAGTTCATTAAGGGATGTAGGGATAGAGATAGTCATGCTTGGTATACCTGTAACAAAAGTAATGCCACCTCTGAATCCATAGGTAATTCTGGACTTTGGGCCACAAAGTGTTTTAAAGTCATGGGGGAAAGGATTCTGTGGATGGAGTATCAGCTGGAGTATATATGACAAACAAAAACTGAAAAGCAGGAGAGACAGGAGCAGAAGAAGTGATTGCTTTGATCTCATTTTATAACATAAGAAAGTATCCAACCGCTGTACCTGACAGTCAGGAGTTCAGTACTGATATAGGCAATCCAAGAAGAACACCAGGGCTTCATTTTACTTTTTGTTTAATTTTATGTTTGTCTAAAACAGAAAAGAACACATTTTTTTAATATCTTTGGCTTTCCTGCCATCCCTCTGTCCATTGTTTTCCCCTTTGCACAGTGGAAGTTTACAAGGCCAGGATTGGGTGGTAAGACATCACAGAGCACACTAACACACTGGCCATCTGTCATAGGGCAAGTTTTAATCTAATATTGGAGTTGGGTAAAGATAATTGGGGTAGATGGAGAAAAAAATCATGTGATCATGGGGAGAGCTTAAAGTTGTTAGGCAGCTAAAGTAAATACTGTGTCATGGTGTCACCCAGAATATTTTTGCAAAAAGAGTCAATTATCATGTATTCTTCCCCTTCAAAAAGTGTGAAAACTAAATGGTTCTGTTGTATGTGTTGTACTGAGAAATCAGTTTACGTAATTAGCTTTTTGAAATGGCTGTACATTTGTACTTCATAAAATATGAGAAGAAAAGGTGACACAAATCAGCACAATTAAAATTCAGGAAATAAAATTGTA
The DNA here is from genome assembly GCF_016835505.1 of Polypterus senegalus. Lineage (NCBI taxonomy): Eukaryota > Metazoa > Chordata > Cladistia > Polypteriformes > Polypteridae > Polypterus > Polypterus senegalus. Next base: position 42,975,575 of record NC_053168.1, read on the forward strand.
CTAATTGCTGTAGTAAAATGTGTAATACTGTGAGATTTCAAAATTTTAAGAAACGTTAAGAAAATTTAAAATAATTGTCTTTAGTAATTTATGCTGCTATATTTTTTGCAATCTGCAAACAGGTTTGCATATAAGATAGTGTTTTGTTTGAAGGCAGATATACAAGTATATGTACAGGTGGGTTTACTTGGATTTTGACATCAAAACAGATATCATAGTGTTTTCTAGGTTATAATTTTCTTGGTGCTAACAGACATCTACAACTGAAACTAAAATATATACATGTAATATTCATTCATCTGTTTTCGTTGCCCATTTTTCAGTATCATTTTTTATTCATTCACTTTTGATTGCTAAATTAAAATCAATACTTGAAAGGAATTGTTCTTATTGATAAAATGCTTACTTAGAACCTGGCATATCAGGCAGCAAGGGATCTCCAACAATTCCAGTCTTGGGTGAGTGCTTCAGTGTTATCCCATGTGGTATTCAGTGCCTTCAGGTTTTGAATGAAAGTTCATCTCCATGTAATTCGGGGACATACTCGTGGTCATTTAGCACCAGGAGGTGACCATCTTATTGCCATCGTAGCGATCCAATTGTTCTCCATGCGAAGGACATGGACGGCCAGTTGGAGTCTTCATCGTTTGACAATGTTATGTAGTTTGCATGAGCCACTCCTTCAGAGCACCTCTTTGTTAGTAATGTGGTTGAAATATCAGATTATTAGGATTCGGTGGAGGCACCTTTATTGAAAGATGTCAAGCTTCCTGTTGATGTTTGCTGACACATTCCTGGTCTCATTTGCATAGATGGCTGTAGGTACTACTATGGAAATGAACAAATGGAGCTTGATCTTCAGCAATACGGATGGAGACGACCAGATTTTCATCTTCTGGAAAACGGCTGCCGCCTTCCCAAAGCAGCATTTGGCATCCACTCCATATCTCCATACTGGGAGATCACACTGCCAAGGCACATGATCTTCTCCATTTCCTCCAGCCGCTGTTGTCTGACTATGATTCCCTGTATTTCCGCTGTGGAGCTTGCATGCATGATCTTCAACTTCGCAACACTTATTCTGAGGCCAATTTTGTATTCTTATGTATTCTTGTTAATTGTCACATGTTGCAGTTTTGGCTTGTCTTCCTCGAACAGGGCTATGTTGTCAGCAAAGTCCAGGTCACCAAAACGATCTTGGTTGGACCAGTGGATGTCTGCCCCAATGTGTGCTCCAGATTGCCACATGACGTAGTCAAAGGCCACGAGGAAGAGAAGCAGGGACAGGATACAGCCTTGTTTGAGTCTGGTAGAAATCTTGAAGAAGTCCCTTTGGCTGTTCGTGGTCTTGACACAATAGCTCAATCGTAGATACAGATCCTTTAAGATGGTAACAAAGACTGTTGGTACATCGTACAGGCTTAGAATCTGCCAAAGGGACTCTCAGTGGACACTATCAAACGCTTTCTTGAAATCAGCAAAGTTGATGGCCAGTGGGTGCTGATACTTGACGTGTTATTCTATGATGTTTTGTAAACTGAAGATTTGCTCATTGCAGGACCTTCCGCTGTAGAAGCCAGTTTTTTTCTTTCTCTCTTAGGCGTTGGTTGAGCGTGTTTCAAAACCCTCAAAGGAGGACAGCACAGAACACCTTTCCAGGCACTGAGAGAAGGGCAATGCCCCACTAGTTGGTGCATTCAGAGATGTTTCTTTTCTTGGGGATCTTGACAATGATACCTCTTCACCAATCCTTCCGAACTGTACCACTTTGCCAACACTTGTTGAACAGCAATGTCAATTCTTCTGCCATGGCTTGGCTGCCATATTTTAGGATCTCCGTAGTTTATTTTGTCCAAGCCAGCTACTTTGCTCCTCTTGAGGCTTCATATCACGATCTTTACTTCTTGGATGGTGATCTTGCCAGTGTTCACCTGGAGTTCTTGTTGAGCATTATCTTCATCGAAGTTGTATGTGGTGGTCGGGTGCTGCTCTTTTTGGGTGACTAAAAACTGTCTTGTGAAAATGTTTCCACTATACATGAATCAGGCATTTTTAATAAACATGCAATTCGGATTGACATATGGAATTAATAATATTTATCACACTACTACAGAAATACCCATGGTTTTGACAACAGTTTATGCTGGCAATTAAAAATACAGTCAAAAGTTAATTAATCTGTTGGAAGTATGCATCGCACATTTTGAACATATGGTAAAAGCAGGCTATTTTAACTTTTAGAATGTTTAACTTGTGTCTTTTAAAAGATGATTCTTTACACATAAGGTATATGTATCAGTTCATTCAGTCAAAAATTAAACACCATTTACAAACAGGACAAAATGAGACAGTTTTCACTATTCTATGCACAATGTACCTGTCCTTTGACACAAACGGTATTTTGATTTTGCAGAGAGCAGAATTAATTCTCCAATTCATGTTTACGTGGATTTCAAACCTTTATTAGCCGTGACACACCAAGCATTTGGCTTATATGAATATGGAAGTCCAGAATGAAGAAATAGCAATTATAAGATTTAAAATATTAAAATTAGGAACATATTGTAAAACGTAATTTGAGAACATATTTAAGAGTTAAATCATTATTACCAACCAATTTTTGACATAATTGACTATTACCAGAAAAAGTTCTAAAGTATTACTTTCAATGTAGTTTCCGCTTGATATTCCTATACATTTTAATCATACTAAGCTCACATATGAGCATTTCTTGTAAAATGATCCGCAGTGTTTTACTCAACTAGTTAAACATATTCTAAATATGGGGGACTTGGTTACATAGAGGTCAGTATTACTGTTTCAGAGTTCCAAAGACATGGGTTTGATTTCTACATGACCAATATATTTGCGTTTGCATGGATTTCCTTTGTGTACAGCAGTTTTCTCTCTACCCAAAACATACAAGTGTTAGATTATTTGCTAACTTTGAATGACTGAGAAGGTGTGTATGTGTGTGTGTGTGAGTGTGTGTGTGTGAAATGGGTTGCTGTGGTGAACTAGACTTTCTTCTGATGTTTGTTCCTCCATTGTGCCTCATGCTGCTCAGATTAACTCAGATTTACTTCCAACTTAACCTCTCAATAAGACAGCGAATGCATAGATGCATCTTTAGCTTGTTAAAGTTTACTTGCTTAGCAGATGGTTTAATCCAAAATGACTTACAAAAGAGGTAAACAAACCCATGCTCAAAGGGTTTCACAGGTATTCAAATAATTTTATATATATTTGCCTATGCATTTTGTGTGTGCTGTTTAATGATGGATTAGATACTAATATATAGTGTACAATTACACGGTTGGCTGTCTGGAGCTAGAAAAAAATGCCACAGAGTCCCTAATGTCATGATCTACCAGCTTACAAATTTAAAAAATGTTTTTTACTGAACTGGTCACATAATGGTATATTTTAATTCCTATGATATTATCGTAACACGATACTGCTTTATATACAGTATATAAACTGCTCAAAAAAATTAAAGGAACACTTTGAAAACACATCAGATCTCAATGGGAAAAAGAAATCCTCCTGGATATCTATACTGATATAGACTGGGTAAAGTGTTAGGAACAAAAGGATGCCACATCGTTTGATGGAAATGAAAATGATCAACCTACAGAGCCCTGAATTCAAAGACGCCCCAAAAATCAGAGTGAAAAAATTATGTGGCAGGCTAGTCTATTTTGCCAAAATTTAATTGCAGCAACTCAAAATTGTACGCAGCACTCTGTATGGCCCCTGTGTTCTTGTATACATGCCTGACAACATCGGTGCATGCTTCTAATGAGATGACAGATGGTGTTGTGGGGGATCTCCTCCCAGATCTGGACCAGGGCATCACTGAGCTCCTGGACAGTCTGAGGTGCAACCTGGTGGTATTGGATGGACCAAAACATAATGTCCCAGAGGTGTTCTATTGGATTTAGGTCAGGAAAGTGTGGTGGCCAGTCAATGGTATCAGTTCCTTCATCCTCCAGGAACTGCCTGCATACTCTCACCACATGAGGCCAGGAATTGTCGTGCACCAGGAGCCACTGTACCAGCATAGGGTCTGACAATGGGTCCAAGGATTTCATCCTGATACCTAATGGCAGCCAAGGTGCCTTTGTCAAGCCTGTAGCGGTCTGTGTGACCCTCCATGGATATGCCTCCCCAGACAATCATTAACCTACCACCAAACTGCTCATGTTACAGGCAGCATAATGTTCTCCATGGCTTCTCCAGACCCTTTCACTTCTGTCACGTGCTCAGGGTGAACCTGCTCTCACCTGTAAAAAGCACAGGGCACCAGTGGTGCATCTGCCAATTCTGGTATTCTATGGCGAATGCCAATCGAGCTGCATGCTGCTGGGCAGTGAGCTCAGGGCCCATTAGAGGACATGGGGCCCTTGGGTCACCCTCATGAAGTCTTTCTGGTTGTTTGGTCAGAGACATTCACACCAGTGGCCTGCTGGAGGTCATTTTGTAGGGCTCTGGCAGTGCTCATCCTGTTCCTCCTTGCCCAAAGGAGCAGATACTGGTCCTGCTGATGGGTTATGGACCTTCTATGGCCCTCTCCAGCTCTCCTAGAGCAACTGCTTGTCTCCTAGAATCTCCTCCATGCCCTTGAGACTGTGCAGGGAGACACAGCAAACCTTCTGGCAATGACACGTATTGATGTGCCATCCTGGAGAAGTTGGACTACCTGTGCAACCTCTGTAGGGTCCAGGTATCACCTCATGCTACCAGTAGTGACACTGACTGTAGCCAAATGCAAAACTAGTGAAGAAACAGTCAGAAAAGATGAGGAGGGAAAAATGTCAGTGGCCTCCACCTGTTAAACCATTCCTGTTTTGGGGGTCATCTCATTGTTACCCCTCTAGTGCATCTGTTGTTAATTTCATTAACACCACAGCAGCTGAAACTGATTAACAGCCCCCTCTGCTACTTAACTGACAAGATTAATATCCCATAAGTTTCATTGACTTTATGCTATACTCTGATTAAAAAGTGTTCCTTTAATTCTTTTGAGCAGTATATATATATATACAGTATATAATGTGTGTGTATATGTAAATATATGTATATATATATATATATATATATTAGAGCTGGGCAATTTTTAACTATGATTAATTGCAGACAATCACAACAATCACATTATGTGCAAAATTCATTAATGAACTCAAAAGTAGTGCATTCCGTGTATTTGGTTTGCAAACACTTTAAACAAATCAGGTGCTTTTTAACAGCAGTATTCCCTTTACATAGTAGCAGTTAAAATATTTCTTGTAAATCTCAATTTAAACATTAATGTAATCAAATCAAATATAAAACCAAAGCTATTTGCCACTGCCAGGGCATTAACGTTTTATCTAGTTTGTTATAGAAAAACAAGTTACCCTCAGAATGCAGAGCCACGATCACAACATTATAACAGGCACCTTCCAAGCAACAGCAAATTAACATTTCTAAATCTGTTTTCTTTTTTAGCATTAACAGCAATGCCTTTGCAACAGCTACTCTCTGGATCTTCCATCTTGTTTGGTAATTTGCCTATTGTTGTTTTTTGTTGTATGATCTTAGGCTTTGTTGTTGAATTTTCAGGTTTTGTTTGCAATTTACAGCAGTGATCTCTTGCCTGTCTTTAAGTGCTGCATGGTGTCCACGGCACTGCTCTTGCCTGCTGAAGAGTTGTCACAGGAGGGCGGCATTGTGGCCACATCACACTGTCGTGAGCCTGACAGCAACAGCAAGGGGAACAGAACAATCAAAGTTTCAAAGTTGCACACAATTTCAAATAAGAAACAATGAAGTCACATGCATGCACTTCTGTTGTATTACACAAACTTGATCAACGCATCAGTGAAGGGCTGTCCTTTAATTGGCACCAATATAGAAAATCTGTGCCTCATCTGCATCTAGTTGTAGTCTTTCCTAATGTGAACTTATTGCCTTGTATGCTCCAGGCCTACTGGGGAGCACAAAAAATAATTAACCAGGCTGCTTGATTCAAAGAATATTTGACTTTTTCATAAGGGCATTAATATCACTGCAAAAGGCTCCACCTTTACCTATAACACTATAAATGCAGTTTAGATCTTCTGCGTAACTATTCAGTAAATTCAATCAAATCTGTTTGCATTTGTTTTACAAAATAATGCTACATCTTTAAGCCAATTATAAGCAGAATGTGAAAAACTGTGGCTGTGGGTTTCAGCCACTTTCCTAATATGTAAAAATTACTCCTGCTAACAGAACAGAATTCTTTTGCCTTAATTTTAAGTCACTTACTTTTTTATGATTATTTTTTTTTTTCTAGTAAAAATATTACATTTCTTTTAATGGCATTTTCAGGTTAGAGTCAGGAGGTGAGTTTTGGCTGTGATGCAAATGGTGAGAAGTTAGTGTGAGCAGAGCATTGAGACAAGCAAAGAAAAGAACTGGGATGTGAGCGGAAGAGCACTTCTGGTTATTTAGACATAAGTTTTGGATGATGGGCTACAGAACAAGCCATCCCATCTGATATTTGGGGTACAGACCCTGTATAGTCACACACACTGAACAAATATGGTTTGTTTCCTGTTTACCCTAACCCTGATGTGTTTTGTTTCATAATAATCATCATTATGTGTAAATTTGGACAATGGCATTCTTAGATGCAATGTATGATGGTAGATAGAAATCAGTAAAATTATTTGTGCGCAAGCTATATATAATTTTCCTGACCTTCAGTATATGATTTGCTGTGGGATTTCTGTTATTTGGGAAAGATAGGCATGACTATACTGATAAATTCCTGCAGGGTAAAACAGAGAAGCTCCAATTCCCAGAGGTTAATGGCTTCCACTTTTAAATTGTTGCTGTTCAAATGAGATGCTCTTGAAAGACAGATAAAAGAATGATGCAAACACAGGAGCCCAACACACATTTAAAAATTAGATTTTGCCATCATGAATTAAATATAGGAAATATAGCCCAGGCTTTTGGCTGGAGTGAAGACAAATTTTGGTTGTGGTTGCTTTAAGAACATATAAAGGCAAACATCAGCTAAGGTTCCTTTAAGGTATTTGAGACAGCAATTTATCTTTGAGCTCTATGCATCAGTTTTTTTGTAACAAGTGAAGCTGCATTCCCTGAAGCTGGTATTCTCCATGTTGAGTAAAATAGCGCTTTCAGACCATAATGTACTCTACTCCTCCAGATACAATCTACAAGCATTTATACTCAGTGAACATAGTAATGAGACATGTAAGTAGCCTCAGAAATGAAAACTCAGAGCAAATATATTAGCTGAAGTTTGTGAGTGGGCACGATTAACCTAGATTTCATCAGTCGGTGAATGGGTTATGTTTATATTGAACACCATATGTACAAGGGAAAGATGATATTTGTTTTTTTCTCATAACAAAAACAGCTTATAATCTGAGGCATTTTACAGCTAATAATACAATAAGGTCCTTATTTTGTAGACCTCTGTTAGTGTATCTGAAAAATAGCAGTGGCATGGTGGCACACAGGTAGCGCTGCTGCCTCACAGTAAGGAGGCCCAAGTTCGTGCTCCAGGACCTCCCTACATGGAGTTTGCATGTTCTTCCTGTGTCTGCTTGAGTTCCTCCCACAGACCAAAGAACATGCATGTTAGGTGAATTGGCAATGTTGTGGTGTGTAGATGCTTGTGTGTGTTTTTGCTCTTCAATGTACTGGCACCCTGAAAAATAACACAGTCAGAAAGTGTAAAGGGTTTGTTCCTGCCTTGTGCCCTATGCTAGTCGGGATGGGGTCTAACCCCCCTCCACGACCCTGGTCTGCATTAAACATGTTATTAATGTTTACTGTGCCAATGAGGTTGACTGTATATTAAACTGTTTTAAAAAGTCAAACTTAGGTTGAGCCTTTATTGCCCAATAGATTGTCTCAATAGTCAACCTTTTCCAATAGAATCAAACCCACTGGGAAAAGTGCATTAATAAAGTCCTTGATGACTGTAGGATTTATTTTGCTATTTACTAATCACTCTTTACTGTTTTAAGATCCATCCATCCATTCATTATCCAACCCGCTATATCCTAACCACAGGGTCATGGGGTTTATCTAGCCGGAGCCAATCCCTGCCAACACAGGGCGCAAGGCAAGAAACAAACTTTGGGCAGGGCACCAGCCCACCGCAGGGCACACACACACACACACACACACACACACACACACATACTTGTAAAGTCTACATAATGAGGACACATGACTGGATCATGATTTGTGGGGACAGCACATTCTGAAGACTGCTAGGTCTAGCCTGTTAAATTACATATATTAAAGCTTTATTCTAGGTATGCTGAGCATTTTAAATTCCCTAAATAAAATTCATGGACAAATTGACTTTTTACCGACTTATGAGGACATGTTCAGGTATTTATGTAAAGCTAGGACAATGGAATACACGCACAATCACTCAGAATCGACCACTGTATGGGGACAACTTGCATATTGGGGACACTGATTTACATATGCATTTTGTCAGATATAAACACACTATAGTAAATAATTGTTCCTTTACAGATATGTGAGCATGCTTTTGATTTCTTAGAAATGTAAATTAAACATGCAGTTTAAAATTATCCTTTAAATTATAGGTAAAAATTTGTTCCAAATATCTGAAACCATTTCCCATAATTATTTTATTTTTCCTTTTGAATCTGTGCAAGATTATAGTTCAATTTACTTCTGACATTTTCATACAGTATGTATTTGTTATCTTATATTTTCTCAAACTTATGGCCTGGTTAATTTTATATAATTATATGGCTATTTAAGTACTGCCCACCACTCATGCCAGTGAAGTTGAAATAAAACAAAAAATTCCTTTGTCTCAACAGTTCTGTGATTATGCACACATCCAATGTGTTTGTTTGTACTTACTGCAAATTCAAATTATTGAACATTTATTCCATAGTAACATTTTTTAATTCCTAATTCAGTTTATTTTTGCTGCCTTTCCTAACTTTATCAACTCTGAATAAACAAGGTACAAAATAGGCTTAAAAGTTTTCTTTCACTTTTACCACATGTATAATATCGTAATGACCAAACAGCCAAGTGTTCAGTAGCTCTAATAGAAAATGAAACTGCAGTCATCATTTTAAACCATAACAAAGTTATTGAAAAACCAATCGAAACTGTGAATCTAGAGAATACTACAAAAACACACTGTAATTAACTATGGAAAGGTGGCTCTGTTTTTAATTTCAATATCACATTTAATACGATTTCAGCACTATAGCCTCCATACCAATTCTAGATGTCAATTTTAATCCCATATTCTGTTCTTTTATTTTTTGCTTCACTAACATAAAATGATACACCTTCAGCCCATCCCACCAGGGTGAATTTCACAATTGTTTAAATTTCAAGGTCAAGGTAAATAGAAGAAAAGAATAAAGGATAGCTGTCCATAATATAAAGCTCACGTAAGATAACAAAATGAAATTTGTGAAAAACCATCTTTTACACCAATCAGTTACAACATTCATTAATTAAACCCTTCTTATTTGCAATGGTGATGGACAGGTTGACAGACGAGATTAGACAGGAGTCCTCATGGACTATGATGTTTGCTGATGACATTGCGGTCTGTAGTGATAGTAGGGAGCAGGATGAGGAGAGGACCTGGAGAGGTGGAGATATGAGAGGAGAGGAATGAAGGTCAGCAGGACCACCAAGACAGAATACATGTGTGTGAATGAGAGGGAGGTCAGTGGAATGGTGAGGATGACGGAGTAGAGTTGGTGAAGGTGGATGAGTTTAAATACTTGGGATCAACAGTACAGAGTAATGGGGAGTGTGGAAGAGAGGTTAAGAAGAGAGTGAAGGCAGATTCTCTGTCCCAGTCATCTATCCATCCCAACGTAGCCCTTGTCAGAGTTTCTCAGATCCTTACGCTTGCCCTCTTTTGCTGTTTCTACCACATCACCTTCAAGAACTGACTGTTCATTTGCTGCCTAGTGTATCACATCCCTTGATAATTTCTCCCATCCCTTCACCTCTCAGTAGCTTTAATAGCTTTTGATTGGTGTATTTGTTGAACAAGCACGTGCTATTAAATGAAGATTAAAAATCAAGTCAGTACTGTAAACAACCACCACTTTCAATTCAGTCATAATATTCAGACAATTAATTTGAAACTAAAAATAATATAATGCACTTTTTTTTACTGTTTTCAAAAGATGATCACTCTCATTAATCTCATTGATTAAGCCACAAATTTGCACAAATAAATAAACCATGGCTCTGTCTGAAAAATCTCCCTATTTGAGAGATGTTTACTGAGGCCAAAAGAAACATTAGCACGATCATGTTATACTTGTGAAGCACTTCAATAGTGTGCGAATAAGAAATTAACTTAATTGTAGATTGCCAGATATTATTCAGTTCAACACCTGTTAGGTCTTTAGCAATTTTAAATGAAAATTTGAATACAATACTTGTTCTGAATGTAACATCTCCAATTCATTGACTATCATTAATCAACAAACAAACAAGCACAGCACAAGAGACACAAACCTGTCCATATTATTAATGTTTACACCTAGAATTTCTACTATGAATCAGCATTGAATTCTTTAAGAAATATTGCCCTCAGTGACGTCTGTTTTATGAATCTTAAACTCAAGTCCTCATCAAGAAGTTAATATAAAAGAAGCTTGAAGCTAACAAAACACAAAAATGCAGATGGCATTGTTGATCTTCTGGCATATAAAGGACCATTTTAAGCGTGGTCCATCAGGCCACATTGACACTTTGTGCAAATGTACAGCTATCTACTAAAACTTTTGACAGTTGATTTTCACAAAGCTCTGAAACAGGACATGGGAGAATATAAAACAAAAGATGCATCTTATTGCATTCACAACCCCCCACAAGTTGAGTTCAACTGAAATAAAGATTCATTCAACAGATAAACTGTAGTTAAATATAAACTGTGAATTTTATGCCACACAGAATTCTCTAGTTTTACACACAAAAGCTAAATCTACCTTATAAACTCTCTTGCCCTTGCCAACAACTGGACACCAGCACTGAACAGTTCTGTCCAAGACATTATTGACATTAGCAGTGGAATGTGTATGTTAAACAAAATAAAAGTCTTGGAGAACGTTTTAAATTTTATTTTATTAAATAAATCAGTCTCACAAAAAACACTACATAAACATCTTAACATATAAACTGAGGAAGCATGTTGTAAAACATTGAGTAAATTTAATTTACATTATTTACATTATTTGAGAGTTAGAAGAAATGATACCACTGTAATAAGACTGGTACATCAGATCAGAGGCTTGTACTGTATGCGAGTCTAACCAACATGTTCACAGTGATTTTCTTTACAAATGACAGGTAATCTGTTCAATGAATAAAATGAAAATGTCATACTAATTTATTTATATCTATATTAATATATTAGCTTTATATTTTAACATATGAGACAGATGAACCAGCCAGGAGGCCTGTATGGATAAGTAGCCTGGAGCGACTGGAATCCCTGCTGGGATAGATTGTATTCCCTTTACTAACTGGAAAGCCTTCATGGCTGAATGGTGCGGCACATTCCGCCCAGGATGGTTGCTGCTTCACTTTCCGGTCAGGAGGACTTAAGGGAAGGATACAGGAGACTACCTCTCTGGGCTGTGTGCCCCTAGCACCAGGTGGTGACATCCATCTGTAGGGACTCCCACGTGTGCACTTGTAGGGCTGCCCAAGAATCGTAGTCCCGATTGGCAGCCCTGCTATGATTTTGGCAGCCGCCATGGAGAGCTACTCAGGAAGGACATACCTATTCTACAGACGGAACATCCTTACAGCAGTCAATATTATAGCAGAGATGCCCATCAGGTACTACAACTCCCAAGCAGTCCCATAGATGCACACATGGG